>NW_028241046.1:0-204344 GCF_964263255.1 Lissotriton vulgaris | reverse complement strand
TGTTAATCTGCCAATTATTAGTAACTTCAAAAGTGCAGTTTGTGAAAAGCAATTGGCTACAAAAATGTATACCTTCATATATGGAGGTCTCTGCACATAGAGGACCACAGACTCAAATTCAGTTTTGTTAAGTTATTACAAAGCCAGAAAAAAACTGAATATAGACACACCTCAACATCAAGGCGTAAAGATACATGAGCACTAATACAGAGCCAAATCTACAAATATAGTTCATGCGGTACAATAGGCACAGAACAATACATTCCAAAATCAGAACAAAGATGAGTACAGACACCGCATCCAAACCCTTTTTCATTTGTATTTACAAAATAAAGAATAATCTGTCCCTACTCTATTTCTAAAGTAGCATCCCTTCCTAATTTCCCGAAATAATTTTCCCAAAGGTGTCGGCACGTGTTGACTTCCTAAGAAGTACTCATGTCAAACTACTCACGTCAAAATGGGTCAAGTAGCGTAAAGCTACAGAGCTCATTCTAAATGCTCTCCTTCCTCAGTCAAAAGCAGAAGTCCTACAAATCTGTCCCTCTGCCTAATGTCTCCCCTCCCTCTCCTCCCCCTCAACAGGATCACAAATCTTATAGCGCGGGGATGCCCTTGGGTCATCAGGCGCTTTAGAAATCGTTATTAAATTAAATTAAATTAAATACAAAAAGACAAAGTCACACCCCTAACAGGTCACATGGTACATTATTCTGTGAACACCTTCTTTGAGTAACTTTACACAAACTTCAATTCGATTTCAAGTCTTGGTCGACGACCTTGGTTCCCAAGTTTCAGTGTCCTCCCTTTACTCTGTCCACCGTCTTCAAAGATACTCCTCTCCTCCAATTTATCTCCTTAAATCTAAAATAGCGAGGTCAAATTCCTGCACCTGCAGTAGGGGGCGAAAGAAAAACCTTCTACACATATACATTTTAATTAACTCCCAACTAGTGAGCAAACGAGGAGAAATGAAACTTAAAAGAAACGAAAGTTAGGCCTACAATTGGGCTAACCTAAGAACGTTCTTTAATGAGAAATTCTTACACAGGCCTCTATATGATTCTTATAACAGTGAATACATTTGTTTTATCTAATAATCATTATATACATGCATAGTTACATGATTCCACTAAATTGGTGCTTGTGAATGACATCACAATTTCACTTTACTGATTTTATTGTGTTGATATAAATTCATTCTAATAACATGAATCTCAACAAAACAATAGAATGTATGAGAGTGCAGTTCATACGTGAATATAATGCACCCAACAAATTTGAGAGCATCAAGGGCTCTATCATAGGTGTTGGCAAGGAGTGTATTAAAGTCTTTCACCACACAGCCGCTGCATCTGCTTTGTATGGCAGTGTTACTTTACACCTATGTATTTGCACTATCCAAAACACTCATATAGTTGTGTTCAGTCACAATACGGCTTCACAAATGCTAAGAGAAAGGTTTTGATAGACTGCATTTGCATTATACATCACCTCTTGCAGGTTGTTTATAAAGGAACAAGATCTACACAAATGTTACATTTCGTATGCCTGTATACGCATTGTGGTTATATGGGGTTGTTTTACACTTCTGGAACATTTTACATATCTTGCTAGAATATGGTTTTAAAATTGATTCTGTTTGATTGAAGTTATTCGTACTTGTGCTCCGAGAAACCAGTATTGTATAGGGTGTGTCCGCCAATAGCGATATCAGGCTTATGAAGTAGATAATTTAGGTGCAAAGTGACATTCTATAGTTAAGATGCTTTTTAGTCCTCAGCACTTCCTGGAGTGTAATCACTGAATGCATTTTTGTTTCTTTTGGGTGCTGAATGAGACTGGCAGTAGTCTTTCTACCCAGCCAATTGCATAATAAGTTTCAAGGATATGCGCACACTACTTTATTCCTCATAGCCTAGGCCAGAACTGTGAACTTTAATGTAACACCATGTACTTTCCACCGATCTTTTCAATTTTTCATCTTAATTTTATTTTTCCAAGAATATCATTTTATTTTGCTATGTTTTCCTTTGTGCTTCAAAACCGAGAAACATTCTTAGTCCATAATGATGTTAATATTGTCATCTCTTTGTTGCAGAGTACCCTGTCCTTATGATCTGTGTCTCACCATGTCTGTCACAGTGGGTTACATGTCTTTGAGAAGGTCATCTATGCAGAGTTTACTGGTCTTAGTGGACACCGTCTACATGCTTACTCATATCAGTTTAATAATTGTCTCACACAAGATTTATGCAACCACTAATATTTATGTGTTTTTAAAATTATATTAAACAGCAGTATGATTAGTTGAAGATTTAGCAGTTTGTTACTCTTATGTGTGAATTTTGTATGTAATGTATACCAGTGACTTTTTGAGTTTAACTAGAAGTAGGTAGCACTTAAGTTAGTGACCAAAGTTTACTTTTTAGTGAGTTCCACAGTCACCCTAATTCTGTTACTCTATAATTATTAATAAACAGCAAACGAGACCATGTGCTAAAACTTTCAATTTTCAAGGTGTCTCATGTCAGGAGTGCACCGTTCATTCAGTCTTAAATATTTTTCTGCAATTTGGTCTTTGCGCAGGTATTGTTGTGAAACCCAAAACTACAAGTACCAGAGAGTTACAAAGTACTGCTCAATCTGACACAGGATAGCATTAGAGCACAGGCAAACGATGCCATGGCTGCTAATAACTTCCAAAGTAGCTGTGGTGTGGTCATGTGACATCAACATCCAGGACATAGTTATCAGGATTTTGCATCGACCCTGTGCCATGCAAGGGGCCGAAAGTGCATCTCAAAACCTAAGAGAGATTTATCAAGCCACAAAGGCCACCTTGCATGGCTGTGAGCGGCTTGATAAATCGAGGGTAACGCAAGGCAGTGCAAATTGCTGCCTTGCATCACTCTGCAGCAGGGAGGTTTGCCATGGGTGGAGCTTGGGTGTTCCCTCGCATTCACCCTATGGATTCTGACACATTCCCAGATTCACCAACGTTGGTAGACATGGGAATGTGTCAGCATTGTACGCCTCCCCACCAGTGGTGCAACTAGGAGAAATATCTATATTTCTCCTTGTTGTTTCCTCTTAAGTGTGCTGCATTCTGCAGCACACTTAGAAAGAGGAAAATACATATTAGGATTAGTTTAGTGCAGGAAGTGCCCCTTACTGCACAAAAAGGTCCTGCATACAATGCAAGCACCTTTGCACCATAGTGCAAGGGTGCCTGTATTTTGTGCTGGTTAGCCAAAAATGCGCCAGCGCTCGGAAAAGACTGGAATGTGTAGTACAATGGAAAATACAGCACATTCATGCCCTTTCCCGTTCACACAGCACAGCAAGGTGGTTCACTGCATTGAGTGATTACCGACAACATGACCACCTTCAAGGCAGCCACCCGCAAACACCACCAGCTGATTCGATTCACCAAGAAATCAGCATTCAAGAACCGACTCGACAACAACGCCCACAACAGCAAGGAACTATTCAACATCATCAAAGAATTCACCAACCCCACCGCAGCCTCAAACGACATCACTCCCTCCCAAGACCTCTGCGATTCGTTATCCTCCTTTTTCTACAACAAAATTGCCGACACACATAACAGCTTTGAAAACAGTTCCGACGAACAATCCTCCCCACCCCCCTCAGAACCCAAACCGCCCTCTAGCAACCTCAGCGCCTGGAACCCAATCACCACTGAAGACACCATCCGCCTTATGAATTCCATCCACTCTGGCTCGCCAACTGACCCATGTCCTCACCACATCTTCAACAAAGCAGACTCCACCATCGCACCCCATCTCCATGATATCATCAACTGCTCCTTCAACTCTGCTACCTTCCCAGGAAGCTGGAAACATGCCGAAGTCAGCGCCCTCCTGAAGAAGTCCACAGCAGACCCCTCTGAACTTAAAAACTACCGCCCCATATCCCTCCTCCCATTCCCGGCCAAAGTCATTGAGAAAGCCGTCAATAGCCAACTCGCCGCATTCCTCGAATCCAACAACTCCCTCGATCCCTCACAATCCGGCTTTCGAGCCAAACACAGCACCGAAACCGCCCTCATCGCTGCAACAGACGACATCCGAACACTTCTGGACAACGGAGAAACAGTGGCCCTCATTCTACTCGACCTCTCCGCCGCCTTCGACACTGTCTGCCACAGCACCCTCATACAACGCCTCAGCAACATCGGAATGAAAGGAAAAGCCTTGAACTGGATCATCTCGTTCCTTGCCGGGAGAACTCAGAGAGTCCATTCAAATCAGAGGCCACCGAAGTCATCTGCAGTGTACCACAAGGATCATCACTCAGTCCCACCCTCTTCAACGTTTACATGAGCCCACTCGCTTCCATCGAGCGTCAACACAACCTTAACATCATCTCCTACGCAGACGACGCCCAGCTGATCCTTTCCCCTCACCAATGACCCCAACACCGCCAAAACCAACCTTCACGAAGGCATGAAAGAAGTAGCCGTATGGATGAAAAACAGCCACCTAAAACTTAACTCCGACAAAACGGAAGTGCTCATCCTAGGATCATCCCCCTCTGCCTGGGACGACACATGGTGGCCTTCGGATCTGGGTTCAGCACCCATACCCACAGACCACGCGCGTAACCTAGGCTTGATCCTAGACTCCTCCCTCTCGATGAACAGACAAGTCAACGCCGTCTCATCCTCCTGCTTCAATGTACTTCGTATGCTCAAAAAAATCTTCCATTGGATCCCCACCGACACAAGAAAGACCGTCACCCACGCACTGGTCACGAGTCGACTAGACTACGGAAACACCCTCCACTCCGGAATCACAGCCAAATTACAGAAAAAACTGCAACGCATCCAAAACGCATCGGCGAGACTCATTTTGGACATCCCTCGCCATGATCACATTACCAGACACCTGAAAGACCTCCACTGGCTTCCCGTCAACAAGAGAATAACATTCCGTCTCCTTACCCACGCGCACAAGGCCCTCTACAAACTAGGGCCCGAATGCCTCAACACTCGACTATCCTTCTACACACCCACCCGCCAACTAAGATCCTCCAATCAAGGCCTCGCCGCAGTTCCGCGTATCCAAAGATCCACCATGGGAGGTAGATCCTTCTCCTACTTGGCGGCCAAAACCTGGAACTCACTCCCCACTCACCTCCGCCTCACACAGAACCACATCTCCTTCAGAAAAGAACTCAAAACCTGTCTATTTGATAAATTATGAACCCCCTCCCCAAGCGCCTTGAGACCCTCTGGGTGAGTAGAGTATATAAATTCTTGAACTTGAACTACTACTCAAACTGAATGATCGCGAAAGGTACACTTCAAATCACAGGGCACCCCACTCTTCATTCTACCTAGAACAACAGGTTTCTGCAGCTTTCTTATGTAAGGAGTCAATGCCTCACACCCTTTCATTGCATTCTGGTAGATGTTTTTTCAATTTTTTCAAATAATAGCACTGCAACTACCAGCATACAAAGCAAAAGTAGAAGTTGATGACCTGCTGAAGTTTGGCGTAGATGAATTATTAAAACGTAGGGATGTGTTACTGGCCCAGCAAACACAGTGCAGTCAGTGCCATGTTCACTGTCACAGAACAGCGGTCCTTTCCCTCATTGAAGAGCAGCATTTGAAAGACGCATTGTACATGCTGCCATACACCGTGCACCGTGAAGTTTGTGATATAAACAGCTCGAACCCAAGTAACAGCTGCACAGTGGTAGTCACAACACTGTTGCCACCTATTTACGGAAAAGCAAGTGAGGTTGCAAGCTTGGGCACTGTTAAAATCCAAACATAGCTTTTAGAGACCTGTTTTTTTCTTGTTGTTCCACATTGCCCTTGCCATCTTTGGGGCCAGGGTCACCTGGGCAGAGACTGTAGTACAGAGAGGCTGGCCAGGGTTGTAGCTGCTAGTCCTAGCTACCAGCGAAAGACATCCATAAGTGTGTGCCAATTTTTATTCAAATAAGTCACACGTATGATTCTAAAAAGTACTTTTACTCTACTTGTGCTTGCTGTGTACTAACTTGTCTGATTATTGTAGTGTCCTCCCTAGCTCGGGAGCATGTCAAGTCAAGTCAAGTCAAGTCAAAAGGATTTATATAGCGCACTACATACCCAGAGGGTCTCAAGGCGCTTAAGGAGGGGTGGGGAATTACTTGTCAAATATCCACGTTTTAAGTTGCTTTCTGAATGCTAGGTGGTTCTGGGTAAGGCGAAGGTAAGTGGGAAGTGAGTTCCAGGTTTTAGCTGCCAGGTAGGAGAAGGATCTACCTCCCATGGTGGTCTTGTTGATGCGAGGTACAGTGGCAAGGGCTTGGTTGGAAGAACGAAGCTGGCGGGAGGGGGTGTAGAAGGACAGTCGTGTGTTGAGGCATTCTGGTCCGATTTCGTAGAGTGCTTTGTGTGCGTGGGTTAGGAGCCGGAAAGTGATCCTCTTATTGACGGGAAGCCAGTGGAGGTTTTTCAGGTGACCAGAGATATGTTCTTTACGCGGGATGTCTAATATGAGCCTGGCTGAGGCGTTTTGGATTCGTTGGAGTTTTTTCTGGAGTTTAGCGGTAGTCCCGGCGTAGAGGGTGTTTCCATAGTCCAGTCGGCTCGTGACCAGAGCGTGGGTGACCGTTTTCCTAGTTTCGGTGGGGATCCAACGAAATGTTTTTTTGAGCATGCGAAGAATGTTGAAGCAGGATGAGGAGATGGCGTTGACTTGTCTGTTCATTGAAAGTGAGGAATCCAGGATGACGCCCAGGTTCCGTGCGTGGTCTGTCGGGATGGTTGCTTTTCCAAGGGCTTCTGGCCACCAAGAGTCGTCGCATGCGGAGGGGGAGGTACCTAAGATGAGGACTTCTGTTTTATCAGAGTTCAGTTTCAGACGGCTGTGTTTCATCCATTCGGCTACTTCTTTCATTCCTTCGTGTAGGTTAGTTTTGGCGGTGCTAGGGTCATTGGTGAGTGATAGGATCAGTTGAGTGTCATCCGCGTAGGAGATGATGTTGAGGTTGTGTTGGCGGGCGATGGCCGCGAGGGGGCTCATGTATACGTTGAAAAGGGTGGGGCTGAGTGAAGATCCTTGTGGTACGCTGCAGATGACTTCAGTGGCCTCTGACTTGAATGGTGGGAGGCGGACTTTCTGGGTTCTTCCGGTGAGGAACGAGGTGATCCATTCCAATGCTTTTCCTTGGATTCCGATGTTTCTGAGGCGCTGTAGAAGGGTGCTATGGCAGACTGTGTCAAAGGCTGCGGAGAGGTCGAGGAGGATGAGGGCGACTGTGTCTCCATTGTCCAGTAGAGTTAGAATGTCGTCTGTTGCTGCGATGAGGGCGGTCTCAGTGCTGTGTTTTGCTCGGAAGCCGGACTGTGAGGAGTCGAGGGATTTGTTGGCTTCGAGGAAGGCGGCGAGCTGGTTGTTGACAGCTTTCTCGATGACTTTGGCCGGGAATGGAAGGAGCGAGATGGGGCGGTAATTTTTGAGTTCGGTGGGGTCCGCTGTGGGTTTCTTCAGAAGGGCGCTGAGTTCAGCGTGTTTCCAGCTTTCCGGGAAGGTGGCGGATTTGAAGGAGCAGTTGATGACGTCTCGGAGGTGCGGAGCTATGATGGAGTCTGCTTTGTTGAAGATGTGGTGAGGGCATGGGTCTGTGGGGGATCCTGAGTGGATGGAGTTCATCAGGCGGATGGTGTCCTCAGTGGAGATTGTGTTCCAGTCATTAAGGATGTTTGGGGGGGTGAAGGTCCAGCAGATGGTTGGGTGGGTTGGTCTCCGGGTTGTTTGTCGAAGCTGTTGTGGATGTCTGCAATTTTGTTGTGGAAGCATGAGGCTAGGGAGTCGCAGAGGGCTTGAGAGGGGGTGATGTCGTTAGAGTTGGCCGAGGGATTGGTAAATTCCTTGACGATGTTGAAAAGTTCCTTGCTGTTGTGGGCGTTGTTATCTAGTCGTTCCTTGAAGGCGGTTTTCTTGGCTTTCGGATCAGTTGATGGTGTATGCGGGTGGCGTTTTTGAAGGCGTCCTTGGTGCTGGTGGTTGGGTCTTTTTTCCAGGCTTTCTCAAGGGAGCGGCAGAGTTTCTTGGATTTCTTAAGATCATCGTTGAACCATGAGGCCTTCTTGCTGCCAAGTTTGCTTTGTCATTTTTTCAGTGGTGCTAGGATGTCGGCGCTGTTGGATAGCCATAGGGTGAGGTTGGTGGCGGCTTGGTCGGGGTTTGAGGAGTGGGCTGGGGGGTTTAGAAGAAGCGATGAGGAGATCTGGTCGATGGTGATTTTGTTCCAGTTTCTTTGCAGAGTTGGTTGGGGGTGGTTGTTGGGTTTGGGCTTGTTGTAGGTAAAGTGAACGCAGCTGTGGTGAGTCCAAAGGAGATTTGTGGTGTGGCTGAAGGAGACATGATTGCTGGAGGTGAAGATAGGGTCGAGAGTGTGACCTGCGATGTGGGTGGGGGAAGTGACCAGTTGTTTAAGTTCGAGGTTGGCGAGGTTGTCCAGCAGGGTGGTGGAGTTGCGGTCGTTGTTCTTTTCAAGGTGAAAGTTGAGGTCTCCCAGAAGGATGTAATCTTTGGAGGGGAGCGCGTGTGGAGTGATGAAGTCTGTGATGTCCTCACTTTATTGAGCGCGGGGTCCTGGAGGCCTGTAAAAGAGGGTGCCTCTGAGTGTGGTCTTGGGGTCGATGTGGATCTGGAAGTGAAGGTGTTCAGAGTTGGCGAGGTTGACGTCAGAGCTGGTTGAGATTTGGATGGATTTCTTGTGGACAATAGCGATTCCTCCTCCAGTGTGGCCGGTACGATCCTTGCGTATGATCTTATAATCTTCTGGGATGGCAATGGTGATGTCTGGGGCGGAGGAGGCGTTCACCCATGTTTCAGTAAGGAAGGCGACGTCCGGAGAGATGGTGTCTAGTAGATTCCATAGGTCAATGGCGTGCCTGTGGACCGATCGGGTGTTGAGCAAGATGCATTGTAGGTGGTTGGTGTCGGGAATCTGAGGTGTGATCGTAGCGGAGTGGTTGACGGTGCAGAAGAATTTGCAGGAGTAGCATGAGAAAGGTCCATGGGTGTGTCCAGGAGCGGCTTGGACACAGTTGGGGGGGCGGCCGGGGTTAAAGGCTAGGAGGGTGGAGGCATCGTAGGTAATGCGGGAGGGCTGGGAAATGCGAGGGCCAGGGGGTATGGCGCTGGGCGCGGTCCAGGCGCGGACGGGCGTAGACGGGCTTACCTTTGGCGCACCTTCGGCGTGGCCGTAGCGCGTGGACGCTGCGCGTGGGGGCATAGGTCATAAATGGTGGATGGTGGAGGGGGTGGAGCGTGGGAGGGGCAGCTGGGAGGCGGGATCTGGGAGGAGCCACGGGCTGCCGAGGGTAAACACAGCTTCAATGTAGGTAAATACTGAAAATGCACTCTACACAATCGTCTCTTTGCTGAAATTAGCAGTAGTGCGCAGCAGGACCTCTATATAGTACAAACAGGCAAATACTACTGAGCGCCGAGCACAATACTGATAAATACAATTAATTAAATTAAATCTGCACAAAGAAACGATACCGAGCGCTGAGTGCGCTTAATCAGCAGGCAGGCAGGTAGGCAGGAGCAAATGCAGCCAGCAGTGAGTACAGCGTCTGGGGGAGGTAGAGGGCGAGGGGAGCAACCACACAGGACAGTGTCCACTCGGTCACAAATGGTGGGGGGCCGTGACGCGTTAGCTGTGCTTGTGGGTGGGAGGGGCAGCTGGGAGGCGGGATCTGGGAGGAGCCACGGGCTGCCGAGGGTAAACACAGCTTCAATGTAGGTAAATACTGAAAATGCACTCTACACAATCGTCTCTTTGCTGAAATTAGCAGTAGTGCGCAGCAGGACCTCTATATAGTACAAACAGGCAAATACTACTGAGCGCCGAGCACAATACTGATAAATACAATTAATTAAATTAAATCTGCACAAAGAAATGATACCGAGCGCTGAGTGCGCTTAATCAGCAGGCAGGCAGGTAGGCAGGAGCAAATGCAGCCAGCAGTGAGTACAGCGTCTGGGGGAGGTAGAGGGCGAGGGGAGCAACCACACAGGACAGTGTCCACTCGGTCACAAATGGTGGGGGGCCGTGACGCGTTAGCTGTGCTTGTGGGTGGGAGGGGCAGCTGGGAGGCGGGATCTGGGAGGAGCCACGGGCTGCCGAGGGTAAACTTCAATGAATGAAATACGCTGCAGCTTGAGCTCTGCAACATATAACTTAATTCTTCAACATACAACCACACAATTGTTATAACCACACCTTATCACCTTCCAGTGGATTGCGTAATTTCATTTTAGAGTCCGCCCAGAACTGCAAAGGTCCTAGCACCCATAATCTCAAGACACTACATCTCCCCCTTTATTAAATAAAAAGTACAGGCAGCATTAGCGTCATAGTTTCTCAATGAGTCATCGAGGCACTTCCACTGGTTGGCCTGATCAGGTGGTATGGCGTAATTGAGGGACACCGATGGCATTGGTTCAGATGCTTGATTTAGACAGGTAGGTGGGATCTCCTCACTCATGATATTGGAGCTGAAGAACATTGAGGTAGGTGTTTAAAAAAATGTTATGAGTCGTGTATGGTGGATTTTCTGGGACGATGCACTGTTATCGTGTGCCTTTGCATGTTACAACCCTCAAAGGGTTGTCATCAATGGAATGTCTGTTTTTTGCTTCCTTTTCTGTTTCACCAGAACAAAGTCCCTTTTTCCGAAGCCTGTTTCCTTTGCGCATCAGTTCTGTTCAGAATATGTTTTCATCTTGCACTTTCGAGAAGCATCTGTGACATGAACCTCATCGCCATTCATCAATCAGTCTAATGTCCATTGTGCTGGTTTCGTTCTGATAGCTTTTCCAAATAGCAAGGTAGCAGGACTCTCACCAGTTGTCGAGTGAGGAGTTGGTTGATAGGCCACCATTGGCTTGCGACCGGAGAGGTGTACTCTTCTGATGATAGACATTGAGCCGAAAAAGAAACTCCTTGAACTCTTTGCTATTGTAAGGTGGGCCATTGTTGAATTTGAGAATAGTTGAGATGCTCCATGCTAGAAAGATGTCTTCAAGCCACTCTGTGACTCTGTCATGGGTAGTCGATGACAAGTCTTCCACTAAAGAAAAACACAAATATTCATCAATGACAACCACAAGATGATATCCATTTCCTAGAGGCCCAAAGAAGTCAACTGCAACTCTCTCCCAGACATGCGCAGGATGGTCAGAAATTGTCAATGGATGTTGCATCACCTTGGGGGATAAATAGTTACAAAGGTGGCGCACTTTCAGTTCCGTCTCAACACGTTCATCTAGGCAGGGGAAAAACACTTGGTCTCTTATGGTTCTTTTGGTGGCTACAGTATCACCATGCCCTTCATGTTCTAATTCAATGATTTGCTGTCTCAAACTCACAGGTATGACAATTCTCAAACCTCTCCATATAGTATCATCTAGGGTGATGGATAGCTTATCCTGTATATTTTTGAATTTTTCAACTGTAACCTCATCAGCAAAGGGTCGAACACTTTTCTTCCAAGATTGCACTGCAATGATGTTTTTGAGGATAAGCATGTCCTTATCTGCATTGATAGCAGCAATAATTTGTTAAATGGATAGAGCTGCTGGCATGCTGGACCTCACAATGAAGTTGAGATACTCTTCAACTTCTTTAGAAATTGCACTGTTGCGATGTAGTGGCACTTGTGAAAAGTAGTCTGCAGGGTTTTGATCTTTCCCCAGCTTGTGTACAATCACAAATTTGCAGTCACAACCCCCACCCCTAAATGTTAGGGGCGTCTTATCTTTCGGGTTTCCGAAGATAGTGAGCAACACATGGTGTTCTGTGATGATAGTGAAACGTTTCCCATATAAAAACATGAAAACATTTGCAGGCCCACACTGCAGCCAGACTCTCCTTCTAAAGATAAGAGTAGCCACATTCTGTTTCAGACAGTTTTATAAATTGGTTCTCTAGTTGGCAGAGGTATGCACCCTCTTCTAGTAGGGACCACACTCCTAGTCAGGGTAAGCTAGATACACTCTAAAGGATAACCTGTGCCCACCCTCTGGTAGCTTTGCACACAGCAGGCAGGCATGTCTGAAGAGGCAATGTGTAAAGTATTTGTGCAGCACACCCACACAGTAACATAATGAAAACACCACAAAAATACTTCACAAAGGTTTAGAACAATAGAGGATACTATTATGAATTAAACAAGACCAAAACAACAACACTCCAATAAGTTGAACCATAGTCATGAATGTTCAAGGAAAATACCCAAAATATTGCTCAGAAGTTAATAGCACTAATTGGTTACTTGAAGTCGCACTAAACTGGAGTCAATCCAAAGTTCAGGCAAACCGCTACAGGACTGAGGCAGGTCCTGTTGGCAAACTACCTTGGAAGGCACAAGCTTTGATGTCGAAGACTCAATGCAAAAAAGTTGCTGTGTTGTTGTCAGTCCTGTAGATGGAGGCAAAGGAAGCTCCGTTCTGCTTTGCCAATGAAGGCTTTTGCATCAACCCCCTTTTATGATGCAGGTGCTGGATTGTCACCGAGCTGCACTTTCCTTTGTCGTGGAGCTGCACAGTCCGTTAAGGTGACGTCGTTGATCGCCTCCTACATCAGCGTCGAAAGACAAAGTGTTGGTTCTGATCGGTGCAAAGTGGTCACTGTATCGACATTGATGGTTTTGGACCACAGAAATCACCTTTCAGTGGCCCCGGACTGGATTGGCACCATTTGGCAAGGTAGAACAGATGGCAGAGTACAAGTGCTGTTGCAGAGTTAAAATAATTATTTGATGGCCATTTGACTTCAGAACAGGAGGCAAGCCAGCAAGCCTTTAGAGTCACTGAGTGCAAGTGAGATGGGTCGATGTCCTTGTCCTAAGCAGGGCATAGATCAGCAGGCAACAACGCAGCTCAGCAAAGCAGAAAGCAGTTCCTTGAGAACAGCAATCAGGCAAAGTGGCACTCCTTGTAGCACAGCAGGATTCTTTACTCCTAGCAGAGTTTTTCACAGGTCCAGTAGTGTACTGTCTTGATAGGGTCAGAGCCTTGAAGTGCACAGGTCCCCTTTTATTCAAGACCTATCTTTCAGGCTATCTGTGGGGGATAATCAGCCCTTTGTGTGGGAAACAGGACACTGCCTATTCGGTTGTGTCAGCTCCCCCTCTCTCTTCCTGCCCAGGAAGAGCTATCAGACTGCACAGGAGTTCTCCGTCATAACCACCCTTCCTGTGTTTTTGGCTAACTACAGGGAACAACGTGTAGGTGTCGCGTATTGGAGACAGGCTGCCGGCACACAGAGTCAATTTAAGAGCAGAGAAATGTCCACTTTCTAAAAGTGAAAAAATGCACGAGTGCACATCTCCCCTTCTTGTTCATTTACAGCAATTTAACGGAAAGCACTCACTTATGTGCGTGCGGTCGGGGCTGTGAGCTGTCCCAACTCACAGAGGTTTACAAAATGGGCGAAAATGGTGCGGTTCATGCCGCACCCGTCCTCCGCACTGCTGAGTTAAGGGATTGTCCCTTTCAATGAATCAGACTCTGTCAAGTTTTTAGGGTAACATTAAGGGTGGGTAATTAAGGGTGTACAGATCGATTTCTTGAGTTTGCAATAAGCATGGTTCAACGTATAGATGGTATAGTTACCTTTCCTATTTTTATTCTTGTAGTAACCCCTGACAAAGAACCAGTTAAGGTTCGAAATGCATTGGGTGGATTGTTAAGAACCTGCTCTACACGGATGCTTAGTGAACATGTGCTGCTTGTAAAAGTCAAGATGACGCCAGGTGGCATTTGAAAATGGCAACTAAAACATTCAAGTGGAACGATGCAGTCTCTGTAGTGGTTTCAAATACATGGTTTAAAATTTGGATAAAGATGGATGTAAAGAATGGTTTAAGAGACGATTACCCTAAAAACTTGACAGAGTCTGATTCATTGAAAGGGACAATCCCTTAACTCAGCAGTGCGGAGGACGGGTGCGGCATGAACCGCACCATTTTCGCCCACTTTCTAAAAGTGGCATTTCTAAAACAGTAATGTAAAATCCATCATCTATACTACTATTATAAAGAGAGAACACAAACCTTTGAGCCAGGTAAACTACAAAAGTAATGCACCAATCACTACACCCAATACACCATTTGAAAGGGGTGATGTGGCAGAAGGACATAGGCTATAGATATGTACACCATATACATTAAAAAAGCAAAAACGCCAAAAGTGGTAAAGTAGTCCCTTGGGGGCGTGGTCATAGCCGTGGGCGGCTCAAACAACAAATGTGGGCGTTTACAGGGCCGTGCCAAGTGCAAATAACAAACATAGGCCAAGTGACTTCACAGCACACTTACATATGCACACATAGAGCGGAAATGCGCTTTCACTGAATTTAGAACGCACAATATGCAGACATAGAGTGGAAATGCGTTTTCAATGAATTTCTAACAAACATTTGCAAATCTCAACAAATACAGCGGAAATGCTCTTTCAATGAATTTAAATTCACACATACAGCGCGCTAACACCAATATACAAAAACAGCAGAGGTGCGCGCTACAAGAAATATACACACATTTGTTGCAGTTACCCAGACAACATTGACGCCTTCGCATTAAAAACCGGGCGGGCCTTCCATCGACGAGGAGTGTCAAATGACGCCACACAGGGGGCAGGATTAATCGCATACTACACCAATCACAAAGCACTAAAGAAAACACACACACAACTTCGGCTTACCAAAAAAAAAAGTCTTTAACCATTGGCCATTGACCAATGACGTCACAGGGGGGTAAACACGAACAAAAAAAGCCGACATTTCTTAACGGAGAAGCGCATTAACGAGACTTTCCTCACATCTTGCTTACAAGATAAAACACTTACAATAAGACATACGAATAACGAAAATAGCACAACTGCCCATAATCAGTCGAGCACTGCCAGGACTTCACCACACAATTGACAAAACGAAAGGGAAACTTCTTTGAAGGGACACAAAAACGAACACACGGAAAGAGCCTTCGAAAGAAAAAAAAACATTAAACAAGTGACAAAACACTTTCCTCACATCTTGCGAACAACATAAAACGCGGAAAAAAATACATACGAGTTAAAAAAATAAAACAAGTGGGCCAAATCAGTTGAACAGGGCCAGGACTTGCACAGACAACTCTTCTGCGGGGCGATCGGGGGCCCTGAAGCAGCCTTTCGCTCCCGGACAACGTCGGGACGGGCTGCTAGTTACCACTAAAGTGGATTCATCATTACCATTCCAAAGATATGAAACATGATTTAGCTTCTCCTTTCTAATTAGGAATTACAGCTTTAAAGTGTTTTAGGGAATTCCCAATGCTAGCCTGTGAGAGGAATAGCCCTCAAAGTAGTGAACAACGAATTTAGCTAATTGTCACAACCAGGACATGAAAACCATAGAAGTATATGTCCTACCTTTTAGTTACACAGCACCCTGCCCTTGGGGCTACCTAGGGCCTACCTTAGGGGTGATTTGTGTGTATTAAAGGGGGAGTTCAAGAGTTTTCAAGCTGTTTTAAATGGCAAGTCGAAGCAGCAGCAAACTGTACACACAGACATTGCAATGGCAGGCCTGAGACAAGTTTGAAAGACTACTTGTGTGGCTACCACAACCAGTGCTATATGTCCACTAGTAGCCTTTAGATTACAGGCCCCAGTTACATGGCATACCACTTTACAAGGCACTTACAAGTAAACTAAATATGACAATCATGTAAACACCAGTTTCACCATGTTTAGAGGAGAAAGCACATGCACTATAACACTGGTTAGCAGTGTTAGAGTGTTCAGAGTCCTAAAGCCAACATAAAGAAGGTCAGCAAAAGCAGAGGAGGAAGGACAAAGGTTCGGGGTGGCCCTTCAGAGAGGGCCATTCTCCAACATGCAGGCTTCTACTGGCATAGGCTACAATGTTTCTCTGGGCATTCAGATGTTTGCCCTCAGACTCACTGATCTCGCATCTACTGTGATCTCAGTATGTAACATGGTGTCAAAATAGGCCATTTCAGTTGCATTCTCAATCACATGTTTTAGGTCTTTAAATGTTTTTCCACATTTAGGAGACCACTGGAAAGGGACATTTTGTTTTGTTAAGTCTCTCAATGGGGCACTCACTGTAGCAAAGACACAAATGTATTTTGAGCAATAACTTACCATGCCTACAAAGGACCGTAGCATAGTTACACCATGTGAGGGGCAAGTTGATGACAATTCTGGCACTTCATCCGGATCAGGAGACATTGCCCCATCAGAGAATATGTGCCCAAAGAATTTGAGTTTGGTTTTGTGAAACTCCCACTTTGCCACATTCAAAGTGAGACCTGCATCAGGAAGTAATTTGCACACTTGTGTGAGTGCCTTGTCATGTTCCTTTTGTATTGTCCCAAATACCAGTATGTCGTCACTGTTGAAAGCACAAGTGACAGGTTGAATACTCAGTGGATGACATCCTGCAATATCTCTACAGCCAAAGATACCCCTCCATCAGCCGCATGATCATGTCTGCGACGTGGGGACCAGGATGGCTTTTTCTCTTGATTGCGTTGTTGACTTGGTGCATATCCACGCAAATGTGCACTGCACCTCCACTGTCCTTTTTTGGTACTACAACTATGGGCAAAACCCACGACGTGGGACCAGTGGAGCGTTCAATGATGTTGTGCTTAAACAGTGTTTCTAGTTCTTTCTCAATTGCTTCTTATAAGTGGAAAGATATTCTATGGTGCTGTTGGACAACAGGGTGAATGTCCTCATCAATATGAAGTTGCACTTTCTTTGTTTTGAGCCTTCCTAGGCCATTAAACAATGACGGGAAATGACTCACAATTTCAGACTGAGCCTGGTTGTTGTAGTTGAGCGATATCAGTCCCACTGCCAGCAGCAGTGGCCAAGCTAAGTAATAATGCAGTTGATGAAGTTCCTTTAAGAACATGAGTAGACGCTTGGACTGACTTTGTTTTATGTCTCCTGGTTGCTTTAAATGACCCTTGACTCTGTAACGGTTTAGAAGCAGCACACATGTTAACCTTTATGTTTGATGGGGTAAGGCATAGCACAGGAGATAATATGTTCAATTTCTCTAGTGGCATTATATTAATCGGTGCACCACTGTCTATAATGAATGTTATGGGCTATTTGTTCACCTTCAATGTAATTATAGGACAGTGTCCAAACGAAAATTTTCACTCAGTTTGATGCTTTTCTTTTGACCTCCTTTGCAAGCAGCTAATCCTACATGTGCATGTCGTTCTTTGTTAGATATCATCAAAGCACATCTGTTTTCTTCACTATTGCTTGATAGTGACGTTGAATAACATTTGTATGATGACGATCAACTTTGTTTTGTTTCTACTTGTTACCTGATGTTGCCTTTTGGCGTTGTGGGCGTGATGAGAATGTTTCTGGAACCTTCAGGCACCCACTTTCTTTTCTCACTGTGATGCATTTGGTTTATCTTTCACTTTGCAGACCGTTATGAAGTGATTTTTTTTTCCGTAGCCTTCGAAAGTCTGACAAATGGCTGGACATTTACCTTCATGGGAAATGAATACCCATATCGGAAGCATAACTTTTCTTCCTTTGGAGACGCCAGCTTGTGTGCATCCGTTCTGTTTATATGCTTACTTTTCATGATCAACGCTGATTCTTTGCAAGCTGTTCCTGCTTCTATAACAGCAGCTTGTCGATCTGCTCATTCTACTGCCTTCACAGTCATTTGCGTTTTCCCTAAACTGTGCATCTCTCTCAACATGCGTCTTCTGAAAGAGTCTCAAAGACAACCATTGAAAACTCTGAGGTGCAGGGCTTCTACATCATTGAAATCACAGGACTTACAGTGTTGGATCAGTGCATCAAGTCTATCGACAAACTCATTCATCATTTCATCAGCTTGTTGTCATGTTTGGTTGAAAATGTATCCTTCATAGTCCACATTAGCATTGGATAGAACTTGGATTCAAAGCTTCTTTTATCTTTTAGTATGACATTGCATCAGTTGGTGAAATTTTCTTTAGTACTTCCTTCACTCCATCTCCGGCAAGGCTGTTAGATATGTAATGATTTTCTTATCATCATTTCTTTCAAGCGCCTCTATGAAGTCATCAAATGTTTTGATACAAGCAACCCACCTGATACCAATGTTTAGTTTCATTGCCATGTCAAAATAAGGTGGTGGCTTCAGGAAGGTAGCTCCGTCATACCTTGCACTCCCTTCTGTCCAAATTGAGAGCATGTGCTGTCTAGAGAGCATTTCCATGCCCAGTGGGATCAGCAACCTCTCCACCCAACACCCCCATTGCTTGGGCCTGGTGGTCTTGTCTGATTTTGAGGTCGTATAGCACTTAACTTGCTTGTGCAGATAAGTACGTTTCTGCTTTTGTACCTGGTTGTCACAGCTGAATAAAATTGCCTTACCTTTTAATAGAACAATCACTGGCAGGACAATATATTTTTGCATCTGATACCACTTCCCCTGCCCTGAGAGAGTCAAATGCTACAATGGGTCCCAGTAAAGAGACAATTGTGGATCTGTTACTTGTGAAGCACTCACATGCTATGCAACTAATAACCCAATTTTTTGCAAGCATTATAGCCAGCTTCTGTGGGCAATAACAATTGTTAAATGTCCCAATCTCGAGTTATAGACTAGAGTTACAGATCCCCGTAACAAAAGGCCTATGAAGCTATTACTTCCACTCTCTGGGGGTAAAATATTAAAAATGACAAAGGGAGAAAAACAGAAGGAATACAATTGGAATATTGGTGTTGGGACAAAATAGTCTCCTACCTGGTGACAGATGTACACCCCTGCCCTGAGTGCCCCAGCTGCATGGATATCTGGGCCCCCAGTAATGATTTTTTGTTAATGGTGAGCACCAGTCATGCGTGTACTCCATAACCTAGGCTTGTCTCATGGTGATTAAAGTCTGGTTAGATTAGGAGTGGCACACCTAGCACTAACATCATAGTGGGAGAGAGCTACTGCCCTTAGTTAGTGTTAAGTGACGCAAGCGTGGTGATAGCAGCATACCCACTTTGTGTTCAATAGTAATCAGTAGTGTGAGCACACCTTTTTACCTGTGTCACTGGCCCATTCCTGTAAAGTTCCACAGATGTGTGCTTAACTGATCTTTGGCCTGCATGGATTGTGTGTAGTACCTGACACTGTGCGATACCTTTGTGTGCATCCTGAGATATATGTGTATGGTACATAACATAAAAGGGAGAAGGGAGCACACTGTATGCAATACCAGCACACAATTCTCCCAGATGCATTATGATAAATGTACTGCATAATAACACTCACATTATTTGAAAGTATTTAATGTTCCCCTTTCTTGGTGCAGACAGTGATTTGTATCTTTAGACAAGTGTTTCAGCAGAAAGTAACTACTTTAAATGGGGGTGCTGGCAATGCTGCTCATGGTCTTCCCAGTTTTCTTTATCTCTCCAATAGTGCAAGTGCATCCAGTCAGTACAACAAAACTCAACAGTGAGCCACTCACAAAAGGAGGGAGGGAACACACTGCCTGGCATACCAGCACACAATTTGCCTAGATGTTTAATTGAAAGTCGTTAGTGTTCATTATTGCTGTGTATCTCTATACATGTTTCAGGATATTTGTCCTTCTTGAGTAGAGAGTAACAACTTCAATTTTAGGGTGCTCACAGTGTTGGTCGCAAACTAATTAGGTTTCTGTAGGTGCATCCTAGTTCCTGTCAGCTCAACAGCTAATAAGCCAATCATAAAACTTGGGGGCAGTGTGCTCCCTCCTATCTTTTATCTATACTACTATTACAAAGAGAGAACACAAACCTTTGAGCCAGGTAAACTACAAAAGTAATGCACCAATCACTACACCCAATACATCATTTGAAAGGGGAGATGTGGCAGAAGGACATAGGCTATAGATATACACCTTATAAATTAAAAAAGCAAAAACGCCAAAAGTGGTAAAGTAGTCCCTTGGGGGCGTGGTCATGGCCGTGGGCGTCTCAAACAACAAATGTGGGCGTTTACAGGGCCGTGCCAAGTGCAAATAACAAACATAGGCCAAGCGACTTCACAACACACTTACATATGCACACATAGAGCGGAAATGCGCTTTCACTGAATTTAGAACGCACAATATGCAGACATAGAGCGGAAATGCGCTTTCAATGAATTTCTAACAAACATTTGCAAATCCCAACACATACTGCGGAAATGCGCTTTTAATTAATTTAAATTCACACATACAGCGCGGTAACACCAATACACAAAAACAGCAGAGGTGCGCGCTATATGAAATATACACACATTCGTTGCAGTTACCCAGACAACATTGACGCCTTCGCATTAAAAACCGGGCGGGCCTTCCATCGACGAGGAGTGTCAAATGACGCCACACAGGGTGCAGGATTAATCGCATACTACACCAATCACAACGCACTAAAGAAAACACACACACGACTTCGGCTTACCAAAAAAAAAAGTCTTTAACCATTGGCCATTGACCAACGACGTCACAGGGGGGTAAACACGAACAAAAAAAGCTGACATTTCTTAACGGAGAAACGCAATCGACTGCGCATTCACGAGACTTTCCTCACATCTTGCGGACAAGATAAAACGCTTATAATAAGACAAACGAATAATGAAAATAACACAACTGCCCATAATCACTCGAGCACTGCCAGGACTTCACCACACAATTGACAAAACGAAAGGGAAACTTCTTTGAAGGGATACAAAAACGAACACATGGAAAGAGCCTTCGAAAGAAAAAAAACCATTAAACAGGTGACACAACACTTTCCTCACATCTTGTGTACAACATAAAACGCGGAAAACAATACATACGAATTAAAAAAATAACACAAGTGGGCCAAATCAGTTGAACAGGGCCAGGACTTGCACAGACAACTCTTCTGCGAGGCGGGCGGGGGCCCTGAAGCAGCCTTTTGCTCCCGGACAACGTCGGGACGGGCTGCTAGTAGTACATAAAATAGAGACCTGTAAATTTCATTTTGGAAATGGAGGGCATGGAAAGGCTAGTGGAGGTGAGAACTGTAACCCCCGACAGGAGATGTGCATTGCAGTAGTTCCTGGGAGATGGGGTGGAAATACACACAAGGGAGGAAGTGAAGCAGGGCATTCTCTGTACACATAAAAAGTCTCTTCGATCCCAGAAAAAATGCTGGTCAATGGGGCCTGAGATCATGGTAGGGAGATGGTGGGTCAGATAAGGTTGGCACTGTGGAACAGGGAATCACAAAAGAGGTGTGGGTCTTAGGTGACATTGAATTACCCCAGGAGGTGAAGACTCGCAGCTGAGACCAAATGAAAGAAGGGGGCAGTTGACATTTGGACCATAGACATTTATTAGGAAATGTATGCACTGATTCTAATTACCCACCTCTACAATGTATGGTCTCTCCACCTCAATGATCATCTGCAGTGGATGCAACTGGAGACCTTTATAAACAAAATGTCTACTTCCTTGGCTTAACAGATGTATGAAGATCAATAGCCATATGCACTCCCTTTATCAGAAAAATATTTGTCAGAGCTTCTTATCATGTGCATTTCTTGGCGTTGAGGTATAACAATATTGTGTCAATTTGAGCAGGCTATGACCTGCCATGCTTTATGATAGTTGTTTAGTACCCTGACATTCCTTGTCATGGAACGTAGTGCTAGATGTTTACTTTTAGCATGCAATCCCAGTAGCACGACCAGAAAGTGCAGACCATGAACACATGACTGAGATGTAACCCCCATTATAATCCAGCCTCTTCCTACACTGACCTTCAACATGCCAATGGGTTCATTTTGCCTACCCCGTCTGAGCCATCCTGCCAGCAAATATGTTAGTATAATTTCTGTCGTCTGGGTATGTTGAAAAATACCAAAGAACTTCATGCAATGGCGGCACAGAGACGCAGGGGCATAGTTATCAAAATAGTGGTACAAGGCAGCACAGCAAGTCATCTTGCTGCTCCGCCTTACGTCACTGGGAAAGGCCAAGAATGTGCCTTATTTAAGCAATACTGCACATTCCAGTTCTTTCCCCCTAGGTGCCTGTGTTGTACGCAGGATTGTTTTTGTGCATGAAGGGGATCCTTCCTGCGCAAAAACGATCTTCAGAGGCCTTTTCCTCTTTCTATGTGTGCTGCAGAATACAGCACACATAGAGAGAACACAAACCTTTGAGCCAGGTAAACTACAAAAGTAATGCACCAATCACTACACCCAATACATCATTTGAAATGGGAGATGTGGCAGAAGGACATAGGCTATAGATATACACCTTATACATTAAAAAAGCAAAAACGCCAAAAGTGGTAAAGTAGTCCCTTGGGGGCGTGGTCATGGCCGTGGGCGTCTCAAACAACAAATGTGGGCGTTTACAGGGCCGTGCCAAGTGCAAATAACAAACATAGGCCAAGCGACTTCACAACACACTTACATATGCACACATAGAGCGGAAATGCGCTTTCACTGAATTTAGAACGCATAATATGCAGACATAGAGCGGAAATGCGCTTTCAATGAATTTCTAACAAACATTTGCAAATCCCAACACATACAGCGGAAATGCGCTTTTAATTAATTTAAATTCACACATACAGCGCGGTAACACCAATACACAAAAACAGCAGAGGTGCGCGCTATAAGAAATATACACACATTCGTTGCAGTTACCCAGACAACATTGACGCCTTCGCATTAAAAACCGGGCCGGCCTTCCATCGACGAGGAGTGTCAAATGACGCCACACAGGGGGCAGGATTAATCGCATACTACACCAATCACAACGCACTAAAGAAAACACACACACGACTTCGGCTTACCAAAAAAAAAAGTCTTTAACCATTGGCCATTGACCAACGACATCACAGGGGGGTAAACACGAACAAAAAAAGCTGACATTTCTTAACGGAGAAACGCAATCGACTGCGCATTCACGAGACTTTCCTCACATCTGGCGGACAAGATAAAACGCTTACAATAAGACAAACGAATAATGAAAATAACACAACTGCCCATAATCACTCGAGCACTGCCAGGACTTCACCACACAATTGACAAAACGAAAGGAAAACTTATTTGAAGGGATACAAAAACGAACACACGGAAAGAGAATTTGAAAGAAAAAAAAACATTAATCAGGTGACACGACACTTTTCTCACATCTTGCGTACAACATAAAACGCGGAAAACAATACATACGAATTAAAAAAATAACACAAGTGGGCCAAATCAGTTGAACAGGGCCAGGACTTGCACAGACAACTCTTCTGCGGGGCAGGCGGTGGCCCTGAAGCAGCCTTTTGCTCCCGGACAACGTCGGGACGGGCTGCTAGTTTATGCTAAAATTTGCAAGTTGATTCATTGTGTCCTCATTTCCATGACTTTGTTTTTTTTAGTTGATTAGTTCAAGGACTTATACTATATGAAAATATTTCTAATTTCTGCTGTTGGCATAGTCTGATCTGCCTCTCTCTGCAGTCTGTGTGTGCCCTTTCTAGCTAGCTATTTCTTCATTTGGTCTATTTGTAAATGTGTTGTGCTATCCATAGTTGTCAGCCTTTTTGAATGCCTTGTATTAGAGTTTTGATATTCAGAAGTGTGATTGGTTCTGAGGCATTGCAGCTTGCTTGTCTAGATGGATGTGGTTAAATGAGCATTTTATTTTGTCCGTCTCTGACCATGTTTCACCATTTTCTGGATAGCACAGGTATCCTGTACATATCGCTACTGGTACTGTACCTTTTGGAGCATTGTCACTGTATTCCTCAAATGCAGCTACCTGTGACTGTACCAGCATCATTACTGGGCTGTTAATTTACTGGAGATGGAAGATGTATCCCATGCCAGTGCCCAAACCCTCAGGAAGAAGTGGTAACTATTTAGTGTCTAAGGAGCATATTTACGGGCATTAATGCCCTCACTCTTGCACCACACAAGGTGGTGCAAGAGCGACGCAAGTCTTAATTGAGATTTATGAAGCCATGCAAGGCCTCTTCCCGTGGCCCTGAGTGGCTCCATAAATCTTGGAGTAAAGCAACACAGCGCAAATCGTTGCATTGCCTTACTCTGCTCTATGGAGGTGTCCCATGGTTTTTGATGCAATCCAAGATATACAGAGAGGCATAACGAGGAGAAATATCTTTATTTTCATTTTGCAGCACACATAGAAAGATGGAAATGCCTCTCAGGATTTTTTTTGTAAAGGAGGGTGCCCTTTTCTGCACAAAAACGATCCTGCATGCAACACAGGCACCCTTGCACCATAGTACAAGGTTGCCTGTGTTCGTGCTAGGCAGCAAAGGGGCACCAGTGCAGGGGAAAAGGCATGAATGCGCTGTGTTGCCCTAAATACAGCCCATTCCTTTCCTATCCTTTTCATGCAGAAAGGTGACTTAGGGGTCCATTAGGATGGCTGGCGGACTTTGTCCGCCCGCCACCCTAACGGAGATCGGGACCGCCCGCCATAAGGGCGGGGGTCCCGTTGTGGGTATTAGGATGTGCCCGCCACAGTGGCGGGCACATCCTATATGTTTTACATTGTGGCGGGTGGTGCACTCTGCCACAATGTAAAACATAAGTTGACGCATTCACACATGCAAAGCGGCAGGCATGTAAATGTAAATGTGAATGTAAATGTGGGGGGGTACCACAGGTACCCCCCATGTGCCCCCCCAACAGTGGCGCCAATCTGGGGCCCTGCAGGGGGCCCCCGCAGCAATCTCCGCTTGCCTTTCCGTGGCGGCATTGCCGCCGCGGAAAGGCCCACACATTTTGCCATCGTAATATGGCTGGCGGTGTCCATTGGACACCGCCACCATATTAATCTATTACCGCCGCGGTCGCAAGGCGACTGCAGCGGTAAAGCGGCGGACGGTCTTTCCATCGGCCGCTGTCCCCTCCGCCAGATTAGGAAAACGAGAGTGGTTGTCGGGCTGATTGCCTCCGCCAGGGTGGCGGTGGCCACCGCCACCCTGGCGGAGGCAATCCGCCCGATATCCTAATGGACCCCTTAGTGTTCTTCACTGCCTGACGTTTTCATAAGTCTGCCCCCCAGTGATGTAGAGCATTGCTTTCATTTTATGTTCATGTAGGGTGCCACCATTTATTTGTATAGTGTAATCCTAGTCTTCTCATTTTGGTTAGCCGAATGTTGGCCTATGAGGCTTCTTATTCAGATTTTGCACAGGACTATTTGGTCTATGATGCTGGGGCATACATAAGTTGTATTTGATGCACTCCACTCCATATCCAACATGCATGCTGTTCAGTGGCAGGTCCTACACTAAGGTGGAGGAGCGTCGCCCCACTACCACAGAGGCAGCAAAAGAAAGGAAAAAAGAAAATGATAATAACTAATCTTATTATCATTTTTTTGTCCTCATGCTGTGGCAGCTTGCATGAGTGGGCGGGGCTGAAGAGCAGGGGAGGAGGGTACAGCCCTCCTAAGTGTGCAATGACTGTTTGACTGGCCCTCTCAGGACACCTAAACCAGTCATGTGCTCTTTCCCCCATTTCCATTCAGGCTGCATTACAGTCTGCATAGAGAACATGCCCACCTCTACAGCCACTGGCTGAGCGCAATGTCACAGCGCTCAGACCAATCACCTCACTGCGAAAAATTGTTGTGATTTTTATTTTTTAAAAAGGGAAAGTAATTTGTTTCACACAAAAACAAATGCTAAATAATTCATACCTACGCACTTAAAACAAGACCTCTCTAGTCCCTTCTTCAATTTTCGATCCATGTAAGAAGGAGTGTCATTGCTAAAGAATTTAAATCTCCTTCCGATGGTGTTTGTCACTAAGTACACAATGTAAAGCCTTTTCTAATGTAGTTGTCAGAGTGTTCTCGGCCAAAAACACTTTCTATTGTATTTTGCTAAGAATTGCTAATGTAAAATCACGTCTTACTGTATTTGTCAAATAGTTTACAATGCATTGCATTTGACGGAGAGTTCACCATAGTGTAAAACACCATTCCTAGATTATTTTCCACATGGTTACAACATGCAAAGTTTCTATGGCATTTGTCTGGGTTAACATCTCTAGCCCAAATGAAGATAAAAGAGGAGTAGCCAAGCGAATTATTTTTGCTGTTTTTAATCTGATTTTATGCGCTCTGAGAACAGCTGCATCTGCCTCAATCCAGTTATAACTTTGAGCTGTGGAATTACATTTATTGGTATTTTAACGCAGTCTCTGCCAACCAAATGCTAATGAAGAAGACGATCTGGTAAACAATTAGAGCTGCTTTTTATGATTTGGCCAGGCAGCGTAGCCAGACAATTATGTGAGAATCACCAGTAGAAACCCTTAAGCTCCATCCATATGTTGTGAGCCTGGAGTACAGTATTTGGTTGGACAGATGTTGTGCGCTTCCACCTAAAAAGTGCTTTTATTGCACTCCTTTTGGGTGAACATGGCAACTATGTGCAAATGCAGATCCTCAATGGCTTGTAGTACAGCCCTGTTTGCTGCAAAGGAGTTTCCCTTCACCCAACATTGCCACTTGTCAAATATGAGATGTGATGGCAATGTGGGCGAAAAAAGCCTCCCATCATGTAGTATTTCAGTTTTCCTCTTCCATAGGGTCGTAGTCCACCAGTGTCATAGGGCAGGGACAGCATGGACCAGGGATTACCACTTGAGAGCTGCAGAGTTTCCCAGTGCCACACCATGTCATCGGTGTTTGACAGACTTTATGTAGCATCACGTGAGAGTGCAGATGACCTGGTAATTCCCGCCCTGTCTACAGTCCCTGGAAGAGAAGTTTTCTTGTGGTTCTTCACTACTGGTACTGATGTCCACTCTCCTGTTCTTGCCAGCTCATAACAATAGTTAAGGGTTCTGGGGGTTGGCAGCATGGTGGGTCATGTGCCTAGCTTTCATATGGGTGAATATAGTGACATACCACAAAGACCGTGAATGCTTTCTACTACCTACTTCCTCCTCCACACGTGGGGCAAACATGGGAATTAGGTTGGATGTTCTGGCTTGGGGCAAGGTGTGAGGGCTTTTTTGTTTTCAAGCTAATAGTTCATGCTATAGGTACAGATTTACCTTAGTAGCCACGATTTTGCATGTCAGCTCGGTTCAAGTTATGTTTCTCTGTGGCTGGAAAGGTGAAGCGCGTGCTCACAGAGGTTTGAGCCAAGAGACTCATTTAAAGGATTGCCCGCCAAAGACAAATGTGCTTAGCAGTTTTTTTTCCGCACACTGTCAAACAAAATACGTAAATTGAGAATGACAGTATCTCTTACTTACAGTGCTTAGAGTTGCTGTATTTAGCGTTATTTTAATCTGTGACTAGCTGCACATTGCCGATTGGCGATGCCTGTCACATGACACTAATGTCGGTTTTGGCGTCAGGCTTCTGGTGACGACGTTCCATTTACAGGAGCAAGGTTTTAAGGGCTTAGGAGCTTGGGCCCAGGTGCGCAATGCCTATTGGGCTAAAAGGGTCAGCTCCCACCTAATCCCCCCAAACACCCCCCGTCGAGTGTCTACGCCCAGGCTGCTGGTGTGCGCTCGGCTGGCCAGTGCCTGCAGTCTTAACTCTGGCACGCCTGAGTTCTTCACATGTCTTTAAAGACCATTTTCATGTTTACCTACCTTTCTAAACTGGTTACCGTAGCTTAATTTTTTTTTTCTGGTTCCAGTACCCCCTGTGCCCCCACTCTGCCTATTCCTTACATTTGTAATTTACATTTACTGCCGTAGAGTGAGAATGCATTTCATGAAAAGGAATATAAAGTAGGGTTGCCAAAAGAAAATGCCAGTCATGTGTTGTTTAAAGAGCCTGCAAAGACCTCGTATGTATTCATTTGTAAAGTGACTATTCTGTCTTTGTTCCTCTTAATAATCAGTCATGGATCATTCAAGCAGCCCTAGAATAAAATAAAAAATGCTTTCTGTTTATATTTGCTGCTCGAAGTATACACAAATAAGTGCTGATAATTCGGCTTTAGGTTGTATCGTCTAGGACATCAAAATAATGAGCTGGCAACCCTAATCATAAGACTGGAAGCTTGTTGCAAGATCAGCACATTATTTATTTCCTCCACACTCAATCCCTGCCATTATAGCAATAGTTTACCTGATATCTGAAACCCTATGCTGCCATCAATAACGTTGAGTTACTTCAAGTGTATGGGAATGCATCCTGCATTCAGACACTCACTCCTCATTTGTGCCCTTCACTTTCATGCTCACCCTTCACTTACAGCGATACCAATGCACTCACACTGATCACCATGCACTCACACCATCACCTGCTCACCCTGCACTCACAGTGATCACTCTGCACTCACAATGCACTTGTGCTGTTCACCCTGTTACTCACCCTGCAGACACACGAGCACGCTACTCACCCTGCACTAATGTGACATTTCACTCCCATGTCCCCCTCACTGCTCAATCTGCAATCTCACTCAAACAAGCCCATCACTAGCCATGCATTCATTCATCACACTCTGCACTTACATCTGCACCCAAATTCATATGGTCACCTCACTCACCCTACAGTCACTCCTCTTACCCTACTCTCACACAGTTATATCACTCACCGTGCACTCACACGGGCACTCCTGCCACCCACACAGCGCAGAGTTAATGTGCCTGCTATAAAGAATGTGTACCATGCAGATCACAGAACTGAGTGTGAGTAACCTATGGGACGTGCTATAAAAAAATGAAATATTTGTCAGAAATGTGCCATAGAGAGATGAGGTGCATCGTTGGTGAGTGGTAGTCGGGAAATTCATGGAGAAGGAGGAAATGGGGGAGGGGTGCCAAAAAAGACTGTTGAACCATTTGCGACCATTGCTAAGGCCAGCACTGGCTGGGAGTTTTAGCCCCCCAAAGTTCGGGTCTAGTTGCGCCCTTGCCTGGGCCCCACCAATAATTCATGGTAGGAGTCCCAGTGCTGACACGGATCTTTCATGTTGTTTATCCTTGACACGCATGGCTGACAGAGAAAGCACTGTGAGCAGATTATGAACAAAAGGCATCCATTATGCGAACAATAACGAACAACGGATTTCCGACTACAGAAAGTCATTGAAAATACTGGACGGATGGTCACCCTACTCTGAGTGCAAGGGAACAACGGGGATTGTATGAATGGAGGGTGATAGTTGATTCTGTGTGAGCCAGCATTGTGCTTGTATGGGTTCAGGGTGAGCAGTTGCCTGTGTAATTGCAGGTGGAGGAGTGTGTTTGTGACTGCAAGGGGTGATGCTTCTGTTAGCAGAGGATGTGAGGCGTGGCTGTGTAAGTTCTGTGTAAATGCTGTGCCTGTGTGAGTGCAAGCCGATGGGTGTGCCTCTGTGAGCACAATGTGAGGGGTGTATCTATGTGAGCTTAGGGTGAGGGCTGTGTCTGTATGATTACAGCACACAGCAGGTTGAAGCCAGATTATAAAACAGTGCCCATACTTATTTCCTATTTAGGTCTCCCCTATGCAGCGCGCATGCATTGCATAGGAAAAAAACCTTTTGGAATCGATTCACTTTTCACCTTAAAAACGTGCACGAGTTGCATTGCTTTCAATGGCAACACGTGCACGTTTGGCAATTCCCTTGCAGGAGCGAGCTTTGACACCATATGTTTGTAATTAACTTGCAAACACATGGTGCCCCTGGCTCGCTCTCTCAAGGGAAACGCTTTGTTGATTCTCGGTCGCACTCCCCTCAACCCTCCCACTTTGTTAACCCACAGCAGTTCTTTTTTTTTTTATAGCGTGCACAACACTTCTATTGTGTTCCCCTTCTTTTCTCCTGCTTTCCCCGTGCAATCACAGCAAGGCTACAGCCTGAGTGAGTTACAGTCACTCTGGAGGCTGTGTCATTTGGCCTTCGGGTAAAGCATTAAAACATTTGTATATTGCTAATAGCCTCTCAATGTGTGGACTTGCAGATAAGTCGCTTTTCTCTCACCTCGCTCTTGTGAGTGGCTGTCCACCAGTATGCTTGTCGCCCGGGTCCATTGCCCACATTGATTGGTTATGTTATACACTGTAATGCCAATGTGGGCCTTTAATACGGTTTTACAAACGTAATGCATTTCGTTTTGGAGACTGTGTTATAAAGCACTCACGCCTCTGCAACCCCAGTGTGCACAAACGCTCTGTGAAAGGTGATATCAGCACCGCTCAGCACGGCGCCAATTCATCCTCCCCCGCTGCTGTCTGTGCAGCTCTTGCACCGCGGCGCACCTGTGAGCAGCGACTGGCCACGTTGCCCATTAATGAAGCTGCAGTAACACCTAAGTATTTGCATGAACTCTGCCTATCAGTGTCGTACCTGCTGCCCACTCCGCACCTCATTAACCTCATCACTTGTACCCAAGTACTTTTGGGCCACCACTGGCTGCGCCTCACCCTTCGTACAGCACAAGGCCCGACCCTCGCTAATCACTGAGAGTTAACAAACAGGTGCACAGTGCCATCTGCTGATCATAATATGTATTTGTTTGTCTCGCAAAGCAACATATTTTTCCAATGAAAGTAGAAGATTAGAGAACTGATAATAGTCAATTGCATGCATGTTCGATCAACTACGAAGTCATCCCTATAAGTGGCCAACGCTAGATGTTACCTTATCTATTTCTTCGTGAGAAGTGCGAATTTCCATCGCTAGGTTTACCAGATTAAGTGGAATATCTTAGTTTAGTTTTGGAAGACGTTCAGTCATCAGTCATCAGTCATAAATACGCACGGACATTTTCACTATGTGTGGCATTAAAGCGCTTGTATAGTGTACAGAGCTGAGTGATGCTATGTATACCTCGATTACCCTCAGACATCAAACTAACCAAGAGAGAAGCAAGTTTTAACGATGCTCTTCACCCTAGAACTAAGGGGAATATTATCAAAGGGGTTTATCTCCGCTTTTTTGGCTCTAAAAGCCAAGAAAGCGGAGATAAAATTATCTCCCTATTACCTAGATGTCGCTAACACCAGTTAGCAACAGCTAGTAGGAGATAGCGACCATCTTGGGCCCCGCTTTGCATGCCAGTGATATTTATCACTAATGACATGCAAAGTGAGCGTGCCAAGATGTTAGCGACTGGAAACAGTCTCTAACATCGCTATCTCCTACTACCAACTTTTGGAGATATTCGCGCTAAGTGCGAATATCTGTAAAAGCTAACACCTGCCCCTGAGCAGTTCTTAGCCATGTTATCCAATGGGAGGTGGATAACATGGCTAAGAGCATTAGCTCAGTACTGCATGAATATCGCTGACTTTTCAGCGATATTCATGCATTTCGGCCGATTTTTATCTCTTAGGAGATATACCTTGATTAAAGCAAGGTTCCTAAGAGATAAAAATCGCCACAGCTCGGCGATAAAAATATCGCCGCTAAACCAACATAGCGATAGTTATCGCTAGTTGTTGGTAATATGCCCCAGACTTCCTAAACACTTATAAGGTCCCAGGCTAGATCTATTGGCTATGCCAATGCTTGTTTGGGATTTACTTGAGTTACCGGTATGCAGCCATAACTGTTTCTATGCCAGACCTTGGTTGCTGGTACTTTTAACACTTGATGTTTTGAATTCCAGCTGGCCATGCCACTGTCACGATGTTTCCGTTATGTTTAAATAGCACAATTCAAAGTAAACTAAAATATCACACAGAAGCCAGTAGGAATTGAAAAGACATTAAAAAGTGACGTTCTAAGGAGAGGGGTGTAGCTTGGTCAGTATGATGGGGGTGGGGGGGTGTTTGGGGTGAGCTTCAGATTTCCCAACAATAACGCTGGCATATAATGTTAAATTATATTATACAACAAGCAGGCCTTAAGGCCAGTGGAACGGGAGAGTAATAAGGATTATTAAAAGTACTAAGTGAGAGAAATACACTACTAATAAAGTTACTAAACAAATGTTAGGACTTTCAAAACAGATAGTGTGTGTGTTTTTGTCAGTGTGTGCATGCAAAAATTCCTGGTGAAATCCGACAGACACCTTACCATAAATGACTGAAAGCACCTGTACCCAACTATTTATCAGAACATAAATGTATTGCCAGATGTAACAACCCAAGCACCCCCACTGAAGCTACACCCAGTCTAAAGACCTAGTTCTAACTTGAATCGGAACATTGAGGCAGGCTGAACACACCATTGCAGAGGTCATATTTGGGTTTGGGAACAGGCCTAACTGATTGCAGACAGTATCACCTCGTACCTGGATGAAAGGGTGCTAACCTGATCATTAACCCGAAGACAGCTTTACTTCTGCCTCTAGCAACAAGAGGAGGAGAGGCCCTGTGGAGTTACTGCAAGGCAGGTAATCTTGGCACGCTTTGAGCTACCACAGGCAACATGGCACTGCTAGAAATGATGCACATATTCATCACCACTCGGCACTCTGGTGCTCTATCATGCCAGGCTCTATGTGCAGTTAATCCACTCCGGTTAATTGAAGCCTGGATATGGTGCTGTACCAACCTATCCAGTAGTAACCTATGGCAAAGCTCAGGAATTTTGTTTAATGCCATCCTGTCTCTTAGTCCAAGAAAATGAAGTTTCAGGCTTTGAGTGTTGAACATGTTAAAGGGTAGGGAAACCAGGAGACGGGGTCTTGAACTATGGAAGGAAGTGTGAGTTGAACACTGAGGAGTGTGGTAGGAAGAGTCTTTGGACGCCATGGGAGGTGAAGAGGGCGAAATGGGGTACTGGATTTCTCTGGGTACCATGGTAAAGAGCCAGCAAACTACAGAAAGTCCAGCAAGCACCATCTATTTTCCTTGCATTCATTCCATGCAATTAGTAGAAGTACAAAAGAGTGCACATGTGTAAACTATCCCGTCCTCTTCCAACCATCTTTTTACACTCTTGCAGGGATAGCCGGTCACACATTCCATTTGGTTTAGCTTCCAACTACTCACTGATGTCTGACTCTCTACACTCCTTGCTCCCTGATTCTAGCCTCCTCCTCAACCCCTTCCCCGCCTCTCATTCTTCCTCTCCCCTTTTCTACACTCCCTTCTCCCTTCTCCCTCTGAACTTCGACATTCCAACCCCCTATGGATCTCCATCCCCCCTATACCCCCAGCACATTCAATTACCCTATTTTATGTAACTCATATTTTAATGCACATTGTTTTACTTTGTTGTAATTGCTTACCTATCATGTAAAGCTCTCTGATACCCCCGGGTCCAGTAGCGCTATATAAAACCTTGGACATAAATAAATAAATAAATAAACAAATAAATAAAATAAATACCCCAATTCTTTTTTCACGATATCATTTCTCCTCCTCCTTTGTCTGGCTACCATCCCACTCCTCAAAAATAGACATGAACGTCCTGGCAGGTTCAGCAATATTCTCTTGGTCCCAGCATTCCAAGCTCCTGATTTCTCAGCATGTGGAAACTTCACTACACGTCTCCCGGCAGCCAGCAACAGCTCCTCTGGCCTCTATCATGGACTTCCAGGCTATCTCCTTCCAAGAAAACAGCAGATGATTTGTTAGAATCTTCGTGGAGACCTTTGCACTGCATCCCTATTCCTTGATGTATTCCATGCCCCAGTACCTGCTCCCATAACTCCCCAGATTGTTACACAACTTTGCCTTCATAAGGCCAAGTGGTATGTAATTCATACAGACCTGTACATTGTGGGGATTGGTAATGCAAAAACTTAATGCAGTCCATCCAAAGTGTGCAAGGCTGCGCGAGGGATATCCCAGTCGGAAACTCAGTCATAATGCCAAACTTCTCAAGTCATTTTACTCCAATCAAAAAAAGTACTTCTCTTTTCCCCATCTGTGGCAGTCACCCACCCCCTACTCCCATTGCAGGAGGATGGATACTGAACAATGAACAACTCCCTTTCGACCAAACATGGTAATGGAGCCATCTACTTCCTCCCAAGGTGTACATTTCTTGCATGGCATTTGCAGACAGAGACATCTACTGATGGTTATCCACCCTAATAGGTCGAGGCTACCACCACTGTGATTGAGTGGGCATTTGGTGAACGGACCAACGTTTCAGGGGTTAACACTGCTGGTGCTGGCAGAGTCTCCAGCATTGGATACTCAGCCTCTAAATGGGGTAGGGGAACAGCATGGTAAATGGTCCCAGCATCTGCCACGTTTTAGAGGATGCCAGTATCTACCAAACTCTCAATGTCCATACTAGTGTCACTGATGAATGAGGGGATAACGAGAGAGCTAAATACAGAGACACTGAGATGGTCACTGTTGGAACGTGGTTTATAAGTAGTGATAAGTAGGAACCTACCATTAATAATAATGACACAAACAAACACTCACCTGCTCGTTATTGGCGGAAATCCCTGGCTCTACCAGTGAGACTTAGCAGCGCACCAGCCCACCAAGCCCACTCCTCGCCCGTGTGTGACGGGGCATCGACCATCAGAGAGGATCACTCCTTGGCAGCGGCGGCAAGGCGGTAACGGGCGTGAGGCTTCAGCGGGGCTGCGAGCGTGCGGGGACTTCAATACCCAGAAGTCCCTGCTAGACCGACGGCTAGCTTCCGGTCCGCTCTCCCTGCTGGCCCGCCCCCCGCCCCTCGAAGGCTCTTCAAAAGTGTTCCAGACTTTTAGCGTTTGGGACACTCACCTGCTCGTTATTGGCGGAAATCCTTGGCTCTACCAGTGAGACTCAGCAGCGCACCAGCCCACCAAGCCCACTCCTCGCCCGTGTGTGACGGGGCATCGACCATCAGAGAGGATCACTCCTTGGCAGCGGCGGCAAGGCGGTAACGGGCGTGAGGCTTCAGCGGAGCTGCGAGCGTGCGGGGACTTCAATACCCAGAAGTCCCTGCTAGACCGACGGCTAGCTTCCGGTCCGCTCTCCCTGCTGGCCCGCCCCCCGCCCCTCGAAGGCTCTTCAAAAGTGTTCCAGACTTTTAGCGTTTGGGACACTCACCTGCTCGTTATTGGCAGAAATCCCTGGCTCTACCAGTGAGACTCAGCAGTGCACCAGCCCACCAAGCCCACTCCTCGCCGCACCTGCTCTGCGGGTGCCGCTTCGCCCGTGTGTGACGGGGCATCGACCATCAGAGAGGATCACTCCTTGGCAGCGGCGGCAAGGCGGTAACGGGCGTGAGGCTTCAGCGGGGCTGCGAGCGTGCGGGGACTTCAATACCCAGAAGTCCCTGCTAGACCGACGGCTAGCTTCCGGTCCGCTCTCCCTGCTGGCCCGCCCCCCGCCCCTCGAAGGCTCTTCAAAAGTGTTCCAGACTTTTAGCGTTTGGGACACTCACCTGCTCGTTATTGGCGGAAATCCCTGGCTCTACCAGTGAGACTCAGCAGCGCACCAGCCCACCAAGCCCACTCCTCGCCCGTGTGTGACGGGGCATCGACCATCAGAGAGGATCACTCCTTGGCAGCGGCGGCAAGGCGGTAACGGGCGTGAGGCTTCAGCGGGGCTGCGAGCGTGCGGGGACTTCAATACCCAGAAGTCCCTGCTAGACCGACGGCTAGCTTCCGGTCCGCTCTCCCTGCTGGCCCGCCCCCCGCCCCTCGAAGGCTCTTCAAAAGTGTTCCAGACTTTTAGCGTTTGGGACACTCACCTGCTCGTTATTGGCGGAAATCCCTGGCTCTACCAGTGAGACTCAGCAGCGCACCAGCCCACCAAGCCCACTCCTCGCCACACCCGCTCCGCGGGTGCCGCTTCGCCCGTTTGTGACGGGGCATCGACCATCAGACAGGATCACTCCTTGGCAGCGGCGGCAAGGCGGTAACGGGCGTGAGGCTTCAGCGGGGCTGCGAGCGTGCGGGGACTTCAATACCCAGAAGTCCCTGCTAGACCGACGGCTAGCTTCCGGTCCGCTCTCCCTGATGGCTGGCCCCCCGCCCATTATGCCCCCTATATCATTACACCTTACTCCCGCAGCGCGGGACGCAGCCCGGGCGACGACTGGGCAAAGACAGGGCCGTTTGAGGCCGTTCGAGGACGGCAGAGGACGGCCCTGGTCCTGAACCCCTGCATTATCACCTCCTATTCATTCGCAAGGTAGGCGGCCCTGTGATTCTTTTCCTCTCTTCCAGTATAGAGTGGCCGGCCACAAGACCTAATACCTACTCTTTGTGAGGGCCATTTTGTTGTATTTGGCTCCATAGCGCAGATGTCAACCATGCGCAATAGAACCAGAAGTAGCACCAAAAAAGCTATGGCCGTGGCACAAGTAACTGGACCCATAGACCATTTTATTTCGCGGGTAAACGAAACCATCGACAAGAGCATCATCCTGTTGGAAAAAAGAGTTTCCTTGGACCTTATGAACGCTAAGCGCTCGTCTTTGGGCTCTCTTGCAACTGCAAATTCTCCCTCCCAGCAAGTTTTGAATAATTGTTCCCTACCCCTACCCTTAACTGCTGCTGGCACATTCACAGTCCCGAACGCTGTCGACTTATCAGTGACTCAATCTGACTCCGATCCATCTTATGTTGACCTTGAGGCCACTCCAGATCTAGAAGCCTGTCAACCATCCGATAAGCCAGAACTGAGTGCAGATAGGCAACCTGACACAGGAGCGGCTCCTGCATTGATTGTTTTAGGGAGAAGGGCTACTATTTCTACAAAGGTTGCGCCTAAGACTAAGACTAAGGAAAAACCTAAAGCTAAAGCTAGGAATCATAACCTGATTTCGCCCACCCCGAACTTTGCATCAGGCATACCCTGTTGGGTCGAAAATATGGTAATAGACCTAAAATCGGATCTTGAAGCCACAATAGCAGCGCAAATCAAGCCCTTAATCTCTAAGCTTGATAGACTAACGTCACTAATAAATTCGAAATGTGCTAACAAGACGAGTGGGATTGGGTCTATACATCCGCAAGGGACAAAAGAAGTACCTTCCAAAAATATACCTTGCACAAAGTACGTAAAAGACCCATCTATCAAGGCTAATACTCTATTAGCTAGTAAGGCACCAGCTATACAAGATTTGACCCAAGCAGGGAACAATCCTGCTGTACCCTTACCTACCCCTAACGTGGTGGGCTCTGCTCCAGCTACACAAACATTTACTGGCCCAACTAAAACAGACAACTCACAAGCCAAAGACCCAAATGGGAATGCCACTAACTCAACAGTATCTTCTTCTTCAAACAAGCCTCAAGTATCTAGGACAAAGCAGGCACGCTTTAAGACAATTAGCCTGCCACCGGAAGTCTCTCCATTTGTGGTTGTTCTGACGGCCGTTCCGCCACTGAAGGAGGGAGTAAAAGAAACTTTTGTAGAGCTAAGAAATAAATGCGCCCAGTGGCTCCAGTTACACAAACCCCTACCCAGCCATATGAGTGGCAAAATTCTCTCTGTTCGTAGAGGGGATTGGGTGGGCAGGAATACGAAGACTATAGCAGGCGATGTAATTACAGTTAACTTCAGGGATATAGGGGCAGCAAGTTATATATGTAACACACCTAACAGCGGACCTGCCACCCAAATTAATCCACTCCCCTTGTCTTACTTCCTACCCATGCCCCCAAGACAAAATTTCTATCGGCCTGTTTTTCCAACTAGCAGAGGGTTCATGCATCCTCCACAACATACCACCTATCAATGGCAGCAACCTCTACAATTTCCACAACCTCCACAGCATACTACTCTTCAGTGGCAACAACCCTTTCAACCTCCACAACCCCCTCATCATCCTACTCAGCAGTGGCAGCAACCCCTTCAGCCCACACAATTTGCTAACCACCAGTGGCAACAACCGTGGCAAGGATTGCCCCCTCCCTTTGATCCCTTTGTTTCACAGTTTGCCCACCCAAATAGATTTTGTGTGCTAGACGAGGTTGATTGACTTAACCTCACGGAAGCTTCAGCCCTAAACCCTGATACTAATAGGGATATGGAGGATGCTTCCTTAGCCATTTCTCATCCTATTTGTCCCAGATCTCCAACATTGGCAGCTGTTAAACTATTATCCCATGCCCCAACTAGGGACTGTGAAGACCCAACTAACCCCAAAATTACTACCAACATTGGAGGTAAACTAACAAATGGTGAAATAAAAATTCTTAGTTGGAACCTTGCGGGGATCTCTAGGAAATTAGGTTTGCCTGAGTGGAACGTCCTGATTGAAGCTCATAAGATCTGTGTATTATAGGAGACCTGGAGCACTGAGCCACTGTATCGGGTTGGGTTTGTCACCATTTTTGTACCAGCTGAAAAACCCAAGCAAAGGAAGGGGCGTCCCTCAGGGGGGCTTATCATTTGGGTAAGCATCTCACTCAACTGTCGAATAACTATCAAGCGGTCAGATAATCCTGATATCCTTGGTATTTCTCTATCTGGCCATCGTGGTGGATTGACCTTAGATCTCTATGATGTCTATGCTAGAGGTTCTAAAAATGGGTGTACTTCACCTGTAATATCCGAGCTTGAGGCCCAACTTAGGGATCATAAGGAACCTGATCACATTATAATAGCAGGAGATTTTAACTGCACATATGAGCCACTTCCCCTGGAAGGATTTCATGATCTAGGAGAAGAGGACAGTAGATGGGGTATTCCCACACTCTCTATCCCTCCTATCAAGCGCTGGACTCGTAGTGCAATACAGCTAAACGCATTGACTCTAGAGTTTGGACTAAAAGCAGCTAATGGCCGCACATCTTCTGACCGGATGGGTGCCCCAACATTCAACAGAGTTGGTCATTCCTCGAGGATTGACTATATTCTGTTGGACCGGGGGCTCTGGAGTTCGGTCATTGATATGGCTATTATACCGACCAAAGAGAGTGACCATAATTCACTTTCTCTATCCATAATGAATCTCTGGTCCTCCGGAGTGCCGTTAGTACCACTGAATCATCCACATGGGGTTACTGTCTCCTCTTGTGGGAGACGCCTTAAGTGGAATAAAATCTCGAGCAATGTTGATAAACTCTCCACTATTGAAGAAGTGCTTAAAGTTTCACAAGCAAAAATTAGTTCAATAGACCCACTTATGGCAGTAGATAGGATAACATCTATATATGAAGCAGCCGTAAAAACAATAGGGGAAGTTTTTTGGGTAAAAGGGACCGCAGGGAAAACCATGCCCCAAAACAAAACTAAAGGGAGACACGACTGGTATTCTGCATCATGTAGGAAAGCCAAAACACGCCTAATTGAGGCGGTCAAGGGAAAGTCCCAATCACTAATACAGATGGCTAGGCAAGAACATAAAAGAGCATTGGAGCTTGCAAAAAGGGAGTGGGAAGATGCCTACTGGTCAACTCTCAAAGAAGCTAGCTCTAAAAAAGACTCGAAATGGTTCTGGGATACCATAAGAGCCCGTAATAGACCAGATAGTGATCTGATAACCTGTAATATCCCAAGCCAGGCGTGGGTCGATCATTTTTCTAAACTTTATACCTGTCATGGTGATCTTGATGAAGGCGGGGTGGTTCTACCATTGTTCACTCCAAATTATGTAATCCGGCCTACTGACTTTGATTTTACGATCAAGGAAGTGGAATATGCAATAAGCACTATTATTCCACAAAAAGTGGCTGGTCCTGATGGCATTCCTGGTGACCTCTTAAAGTCTGACAGTGCAAAATGGGGTAAATTGATCCACTCCCTCCTTGCTGCCATTTGTAAAGGCGCCCCTATCCCCTCATCGTGGAAAGGGGCCGAGGTGGTCCCTATTTACAAAAAAGGATCGAGGGATGATCCATCTAACTATAGGCCGATCAGCTTGTTAGACATTGGCCAAAAAGTAGTCGGCAAAGTCCTGTTAGTCAGAATTTTAAACTGGGTAGAAGAAAACAAAATTCTTTCTGACTATCAGGCAGGCTTCAGAGTGGGCACTGGGACGATCGAGCAAGCCTTCAGACTCATGATGGTGTACTGGAAGGTGGTGGTCATAGGCAAAGGCAGTCTTTATCTCGCGTTTATCGATTTAAAGACTGCCTTGACCTTGTACCTAGGGAATCACTGTGGAAAGTACTCGCTGACATGGGGCTGCCCCATTATTTGCTGTCCCTATTAGTTAGGTTGCACCAAGATAGCTTTGCCCAAGTCAGGTGGGGCCCTGGAGGGGAGAAAACGGGTAGTATCCTGGTTGAGAGAGGTGTCCGCCAGGGGTGTGTCCTAGCTCCCACCCTCTTCTCTCTTTACATCAATGGGGTGGTTGAGCATCTCCAGAAACATCCTTCTGATGAACCATCCCTGGCTGGCGAACGCATACCGACCCTCCTCTTCGCGGATGATACGCTTTTAATCTCTAAATCCCCAATGGGTCTCCAGAGACTTTTGGACAATTTTCAATCCTTCTGCACCAAACGAGGTCTGGTAATAAATACAAATAAAACTAAGTACCTTGTGCTGAATCCTCCTAAACAACAAGTTCGCTCTCCCACTCTGAATGCCGAGCTCTTGGAAAGGGTAGAGGTCTTTGACTATCTTGGGATACGCTTATCGCACAAAATGGATTGGCCCCACACTTGGATAAAATGTTGATGAGCCACAAGAGGATTACAGGAGCCCTTTTGAAAGAGCAACGATCCTGCACTACAAGGCCTATAGCTACAGTCCTCGAGATTTATTCAGCTAAAGGTGTTAGCTCTGCCCTCTACGGGGCCGAACTTTGGGGCTCATCCATCACTGATGCTCTGCCGAGATCCGAAAACAAATTTTGTAGAGCAATTATGTCCCTCCCGCAAGGCACCCCTACACTTCCTCTTATGCTGGACTTAGGCTGCTCCCAGATTGATGATGTTGCAAAATTTCGCCCATTACTGTTATGGGCACACATCTGGCGGGTGGAAGAATTAAGTGGATATGCCAGAGGTCTAGCAGAAATCATGTCATCGCCAAGTTGGCATAAAATCAAATGGCTGAGAGACATGAAGATCTTGCTAACAAGGTTGGGCCAAATTGAATCATGGTCGAATAGAACTTCACCCCCGAAGTTAGTCCTCAAAAAGCTTTACTGGGACTGGATCCGCTCACAAAGGAACACTAGTACCACCTTGGGCAGGCTCACAGAGGACTTCCTGAGGTTTAAAGATCGTCCTAGACGGGAATTGTACCTTGATGTAATTGGAAAACCTTTTGATAGGGCCTTGTATTTCAGATTCAGAGCAGGAACCCTTCCTCTTAACTCTTTCATCGCAAGATGGAAATCCCATATGGAAATGTCTGAGTTATGCCCAGTTTGTCTCGCCAAACCGGAGTCATTGGCACATTTCATGTTTGAGTGCAGCGAGTATGCAACTCCAAGGAGGGTCTGGCTTAAAAACCTATGTCGCCAGTTGGGCACTAGGAGTCACGAGGTGGCAATTAGGATACTTATATCTGATAGTAGTGTGTCCAATGCTTGTGCCTTAGCCAAATTTCTATCATGGGCTTGGTCCATTCGAGCCAAAAGGCTAAAATTAACTGTTTAATTCTATTTTAAAAATGTCTTAACTCAATGAATTGCCATTTTTTCTTGATTTACCAATCTGAAAAAACTCAATCAATTAACTGGCTAGTTTTACTTGTGCAAACAATTATCACTGAAACTACTGTCTTTTTTTATTGTTAAGCACACAGACAAAAAAGTCTTTTTTTTAAACCTATTACTGTTCTTAATTGTACTATATGATTTACTGAGTTGCTTTTATGATAATTGTTTTATCGAAATAAAGCTTTTTGACTTGACTTGACAGTAAAAGTTTCAGTCAAGGTCTCAATACATTATTTCTTTGCTCAATACTTGGTTAGTTTCCCTAACACTCCCCTTCCAGCCCCTCTGCTAATTTAATTACTAGGGCCTTTGTTTGGCAGGGGTTACTAAATGTGGGGGTGAGCCTGTGCTGCCCTTTGAAGACCAGCTTGGCTACTCCACCCCATTCTGCCTTGTTCTCTGCAGCTTGCAGCTCTCAATCATAAGAAATCCTTTGTCTCTAGTCAGGTCACTTCACACCTAAGACAGCTTGGCTCACCTGGCAGAGACTGACCAATCAGGAGAGGGCTGCTGGAAGGCTGGATTTTGGCTTACAGAAAAGAAAGTTGTATAACTTATTGTCTGTGATAGTTATAATACATTTAACAGTGGCAAGTTGTTGGATGTATTCTAACTAGCATTTTGATACTTAGAAATATATTTGTAACTCTTTTCTTTCAATAGTTTTATTTTAATACATTATTCCCATGTTAGCCAATGAAGCCATTGTGCTACAATGAGGTAAAACAAAATTGGCAGTTTTTTCCTTATATTGTCCCTGCTTATAGTCACAACACATTCTATTCCTAGGGAATCTAGATACTTGTATGTAAAAATAAGGTAGTTATAGACTTTGGAAGAACCTTTAATTCCAAAGTCGAATTTGCATATGTTTTTAATGTAAAGGCAAACCGAAAAGCAGGGTTGCCTTTAAAATGAAAGTAGGCAAGACAGCAGTACACATGTACATGCATTAAGATTACTGGGCCTCTAGACCTACATGCTCTAGTGTATACTTGGGACTTACAGCTAGGCCGTTCATACCATTTATAATTAAACATATTTACCATATACCCTTTAATCAGAGCACTGGCACTGGGTCTGGTAAGCAGAGCCCAGGGCAAAATCAGAGTCAGTTATCAGGGCAAAAAGCATGACTTTCCCACAGTCATATACGGATAGTGCTTTGGTGCCATAATACAATCTATCTTTTAGGAATAACAGATACAGGTCCCATAATAAAAATACATATTAAAACTTTACTACCAGAGCTGGAAAGTATTTCAGCAGCTGTGAAGACTTATTAGGTAACATCCCAGACCAAGAAAACACCAGATACTTCTTAGGTGGCACAATGTATGTCACACCAAAGCCCTTCTGAAAACAAGACTTACATTTCTACATGCAAATGTGGTAAGGCTATGGGTTTATATTAGTAAGTGTTAGAAACTGGATCTCTATTCGCAGAGGTGTGCACCCTGTTGAAGTAGGGACCCCAATTCTCATCAGGGTAAGTCAGATACACAACCTAAATTAACCTTTGCTCACCCTCTGGTAGCTTGGCACAGACCAATCAGGATTAACTTAAAAGGCACTGTGTATTGTATTTGTGCAACACTTTAATTACAGTAACAAAGGGAAAACAGCACAACAAGACCCCACACTAGATCAAAACAATAAAGAATAATTATCTGAGTAAAACGAGAACAAAACGACAAAAACTTTACATATTAATTTTTAAAGAATAAACTGCATTATTTTACCTAGAAGTCAATAGTGCTTAGGGCTACTTGAGGTTGAGCTGGACTGGGGTGAATCCAAAGTTCAGGCCAAATGTGATGGAGGACAGGCTGGCTTTAAGACCCATGCAGGGCCACTGAAAAAGTACTTCGGATGAAGCAAGTGTTGTCACCAAAGACTCGATGCGCCAGCTCTGATTCATGCAGTTGGGCTGATGCGTTGTTGTCAAGCCTTGCAGTCGGTTCCTGCACCGTCATCTAACCTTTTATGATTCAGGTCCTGTGTCATCATTGAACCTCACACTCAGACCCCACATAATCATTGAACCCCTCACGATGCAGGCGCTGCGTCGGTGTCCAACATGCAGTCGGGTCTCGAATCATTGTCTAGCCACGCAGGGATGTCCTCGAAGTGGCTTGGCATTGAAGGGCACTGTGTCGGTTCTGATAGGCGCAAAGATGTAATTGCATTGATTATTGTTGAAAAACCACTGAAGAACCCACTTTCAAGGCCCAGGACTGGATTGGCACCTTTTTGCAGGGCAGGACAGTTTGCAGAGTCCAGCAGCTGAAGCAGAGTTGAAGTAAGTCTTTGATGGCCCTAAGACTTCAAAACAGGAGGTAAGCCAGCAAGCCCTTGGAAAATTTGAGTTCAAGGATGTAGAAAGCAGATCCAGTCCTTCTCGATCCCTGGCAAGAAGAAGCAGGCCAATACAGCAAACCAGTTAGCAGAGTGACAGTCCCCCCTGCAGCACAGCAGCTCTTCTTCCTGACAGAATGTCCTTGGTTCCAACAGTGTTCTGATTTCATGGTGTCAGAGATTCAGTACATATACCCAATTTGTATTTGAAGTATGGAGACTTCAAAGAGAGGCTTTGAAGTGTGCAGGGCTCTGCCTCTCCTGCCCTGGCCCAGTCTCATTACAGGGGGGTATGCAACCCTTTGTGTGGGGATGGCCATAGCCCTATTCAGATACAAGTGTGAACTCCTCCCTCTTATCCTGCCTCAGAGTGACCCATAAACAAGCAGATGGCTGCTCAGTTACACCTACTCTGCCTTTGTGTGTGGCTGCCTAGAGAGAATGCATGAAGACCGCTGTCACCCACCCCAGACGTGTACTCCAGGGACAGGCAGAAAGCATCAAATGGTTTAAGTAAGAAAATGCAAACTTTCCAAAACTGCCATTTTAAGAACTGCTATTTAAAAATCAACTTAATCATAAGTGATGTTTTTAAACCGTAAGTCTAGAGGCCCCAAATTTTATTTTCCTATCTTGTTCCAGTGGGCATCTACACTACACTACAACTACAAATGTTATAAAGCCGGTTCAGAGGTCTCACCCGGCCTGAGGGTTGCCACGCTAAAGACCAGGTCCCTCACTAAGCATAACCTTGATATCTTTACACTGCTGCAGGAGACACAGCTGGATTTTCTGGCATTCCCAGAGACATGGCTAGACGACATGTCAGGGCCGGACCTAGTGGCCTCCCTTCCCCCTGAATATAATGCCTGGACTTACAATCGGCAAGGTAATAAAAGAGGTGGGGGTGTCACGATTCTCAGTCGTAGGACATTCCCCACTGAGAGCATAGTGGAGGAGAGTTTGGATGGGGCAGAAGTTCTGGGGATTAAACTCAGACTCTCTTCCTCTTGTCTGATGATGGTAGTGGTCTAAAGCCCTCCCCGGTCCACCCCTCTATTTAATGACCTTTTCTATAAAGTAATGAGCGACCTCTGCTCAAAATACCAACAAATCCTGGTCCTTGGGGACTTTAACTATCATTGGGATCTGACCCCTCGAGACGGCACGTCCTGTAAGTTTGACGATGCTATGAGTACGTGAGGATTGCACCAAATCGTGGATTCTCCCACACACCAGAAGGATCACACCTTGGACCTGGTCTGAACCATGTCCTCAGCTAAACTCCATGCCAATTGTACAAATGGCTGTTGGTCTGACCATTCCCTGGTCATCCTCCTACTCCCGGTAGACGGCCGTCCTAAACATGCGTCGTCAGAGGGGAGGGTAACACGAACTGGCACAAACTAGACAATAGAAAAGGATATGCAACCCTGTCTTAGTAATATTAGGTAAGATTTCCTAAAGTATAGAAACAGTAATATGAATTCTTTGGAACCTCTAAATAGGGTAATTGAGGAAATAGTACCAAAAGCAGGGCAGGGCTAAGTAGACAAATGAACAGAGTAAATGTAAACAATTAAAAACACTAAATGAACAAAATGTATCAAAATTTGAACATAAAATGTATTACCTCCCGAACGGGTTACAATCTAAAAAATGGTTAAAACCAATTCATACAAGCCACCAAACAGTGGACAATTCTTATAGTAATGGATAAAAACAATCATATGAAGTCAAGTGAACACAGTCGACGCAGCGTTTCGGTGCTTTAATTAATCTTCGCACCTTCCTCAGGACATTCACAACAATTGACTTGAATATATGTAGAGATTGAGGGATGAATGTATCAATTCTTTTCATCCGGCAAACTATATTTTCTTAGCGGTTTAAAACTCGCCCAGGCTTCTCTGTGGATGCACGGATATTTGAAGTGCACGGAGGGGCCACCGAAGATGAATGGCATAAAAAATCCTGTTTTTAATTCAGGTTCACAACGATAATTTCACGACTCTTGATTATTGTCGGGTCAGAAGGTTCTTCTTACAATTCGAAGAGACAATATGGCTCTGTATTAACGCATTCGGCCTCCCTGCTCCTCCGTGCTGCCGCGGTTGTTGATGCCTTCGTGATGGTGCAAGATCATTGTAAGAAGAACCTTCTGACCCGACAATAATCAAGAGTCGTGAAATTATCGTTGTGAACCTGAATTAAAAACAGGATTTTTTATGCCATTCATCTTCGGTGGCCCCTCCGTGCACTTCAAATATCCGTGCATCCACAGAGAAGCCTGGGCGAGTTTTAAACCGCTAAGAAAATATAGTTTGCCGGATGAAAAGAATTGATACATTCATCCCTCAATCTCTACATATATTCAAGTCAATTGTTGTGAATGTCCTGAGGAAGGTGCGAAGATTAATTAAAGCACCGAAACGCTGCGTCGACTGTGTTCACTTGACTTCATATGATTGTTTTTATCCATTACTATAAGAATTGTCCACTGTTTGGTGGCTTGTATGAATTGGTTTTAACCATTTTTTAGATTGTAACCCGTTCGGGAGGTAATACATTTTATGTTCAAATTTTGATACATTTTGTTCATTTAGTGTTTTTAATTGTTTACATTTACTCTGTTCATTTGTCTACTTAGCCCTGCCCTGCTTTTGGTACTATTTCCTCAATTACCCTATTTAGAGGTTCCAAAGAATTCATATTACTGTTTCTATACTTTAGGAAATCTTACCTAATATTACTAAGACAGGGTTGCATATCCTTTTCTAGTGAATGAATGAATGAAATGATCTTTATTCGGATTTTGATAGATCCATAAAAGTACATACAGAATGAAGCATTTAAAACACATAAAAACATATATAGAAGTTAAAAACAGCCCAATTGGGCATGAGCAGCATATGTGGCGTAAAGTGCATGATACAAAATATAAGACATTAAACAGTTAACAAATGCAATCATAAATTTCTGTTTAGCTAATACCAATATTCATGGAATCCATACATATACTTATTCCTCTATACAATTTATATTTAGATTTTAAAGTGCGTTTATGCATTCATAGGCCATTATGCATGTTCCATACTTGTCCTCGATCTCACACAGGCTTTTATGAAGCAGCTTATAGTGTATATAACATCGTCAGTTGGTAATATTTGTAGAAATCTCAATGCCAATTTAAAGTCCCTTAGATTATATTTTCTAAAGATCGGCATTAGATAATGATGGATATACAATTTATAGTGGCCACAGAAAATAAAGTAATGCAATAGACTTTGTTTCCCTCCGACAGAGCACGGACAATCCAGCTCTTCTAGATTCTTATTATAGCCGAGTGGGAAACTCAGTAAATTGACAATACTTCCATCCCGGAACCTAAATAAAAGGCTCCGGTTCCATCTTCCTATTGGTATTGACAAGTATCTACAGAGCTTGTATGGCTTATTTGAATTATTATTACCTGTATCAGTTAGTGGAAAATATTTAATAATAGCTGGTTTCATTAATTCAGTTCTCATACGATCCTCTTTATATATTTCAAACAGTGCCCGTTTTACATTATTCTTGTGGGCGGGGACAGTAGTATTTGGGGAGCTAAACAAAGAGCCATGTCCCACGCTCAACAGGCTATTCTTGACAGTATTTAGCCAAGGTATGAGATGGGATCGTTCATGTAATAGGCAATCTGAGATTATACTGCGGGTCAAGGAAGCCGCTGGATTTGTCCATATTTTTATCCAAAAAAGCGTAGGCCTTGACCTAATAAAATCAGCTATATATGGCAACATAAGTTCTTGGTGACAAATGAATGTGGGCGCACAGGAGGTTCCACCCAGCACCTTCCTGCAGAATCTATTTTCCTCCAACTGCAAAGACATGCTGTTACAATAACCCCACACTTCTGATCCATATGTCCCAGTTGGCTGACATTGGGTGCGATAAATATTTAACAGGGGGGTAATCACATCGGCCGTTTTCGGTTGACGAAGAGATAAAATTGAATTAATTGATTTACCAATTTTATTTCTTGCGTAGGCAGCATGAGGCTGCCATGAGCCAGTATTGGAGAATAATAACCCTAAGTAGGGGAAAGTGCTAGTACATTTTAATTCATTGTCGCCAGTTTTAATTGAAATAATGTTGTATCTTTTTGGTCCATAGTTCATGATAAAAGATTTTTTAAAATTGGTATTTAAACCTAAATCAGACATAAAAGCAACAAACCCTGTAATTAATGAACGCAAAGCATTTGGAGTACGCCCCATTAATACTGCGTCATCCGCATAAAGTAAGGTAGTAATGGGGGAACCATTTATAATTGGAACATCCTTAGAGTTCTTACTCAGGGCAGGGCTCAACCCATTAATATATAAAATAAAAAGCAATGGGGCGAGTACACAGCCCTGTCGAACTCCTCTTCTAATAAAAATATCATCAGATAGTTCACCATCATTATTAATACGTACTCTTGCCTTAAGATCCCTATGTAAATATGAAAGAAAGTATACCAATGAATCATCTAAACCATAATCAAGCAAGTGTGACCATAACCTAGAGCGATTGACAAAATCAAAAGCGGAACTCAAATCCATAAAACCTAAATAAAGTGGGGACTTTTTAACGATAATATATTTGGCCATGATCAGATTCAAGTTGAGACACTGCTCAACCGTGCCCACATGGCTTCTAAACCCCAATTGGCTGCAATGTAGCACATTATTATCCTCAGCCCATTCCCTTATCCTCTTGAATAGTACCCTACCAAGGACTTTTAATGTATTGTCGATCAGTGAGATCGGACGGTAGCAGGCCGGATCCGACCTGTCACCTTTCTTGAATATCGGTACGATGACACTGTTCGACCAGGATTCGGGGATTGAGCTATTGGTCAGATTGTTAAATAGGTTGCATAATAAAGGGGCCCAAAAATTGATTTCCGATTTAATCTGGTCGATAGATAGACCATCGGGGCCAGGGGCTTTATTGCTAGCGCTCTCCAAAATTGCATCCTCCACATCAGATATTGAAAAGTTCAGTTGTTCAGCATTATTTAATAGGGGGGCAGAATTTATAGAAGGGGCTGTTATAGCATAGATTTTAGAGAAATGCTACATTTTGTTCATTTAGTGTTTTTAATTGTTTACATTTACTCTGTTCATTTGTCTACTTAGCCCTGCCCTGCTTTTGGTACTATTTCCTCAATTACCCTATTTAGAGGTTCCAAAGAATTTATATTACTGTTTCTATACTTTAGGAAATCTTACCTAATATTACTAAGACAGGGTTGCATATCCTTTTCTAGTGCTTAGTTCCCCCACCTTGTCGTATGTAACAAGGGGCCCTCCAATTTTTGTGACAAACTAGACAATGCCAAACTGAAGGACGCACTGAATTGGACCTTAGCTCCCAGATCCCTGTCCATGTACCCAGACTTAGGATACAAAGCACTGTCTTATCGGGTGATGCTAGCTATGGACGATGTTATCCCTGCACTGAAGGTAAGGATAATGCATAGTACAAAAAAGGGGCACCTTAATACACACAAGAACTCAGAGGGGAAAAACAAGCTCTTCGTCAATCTGGGCGAATATGGTGGAAATCCCTTGGTCTAGAGTCCAAGGAGATATATAAAACAAAATTGGCTCTCTATAAACCCTCCATTATTAAAACAAAGTCCGCACACTATGAAGCCAGGATTAGCGAGGCTAGAGATACGCTGAAAGAGACTTTCATTGTACTCAGGGAGCTGAGTCGGCTGACCGAACAAAGGCCGTTCATCAACCAAAGCCGACTGTGATAAAATACAGGATTTCTTCCTAACTAAGGTCAAAGATATCGTCTCTCTTATCAAAAATACGCACATTATCCCCTGCCCCCTGTCAGTGGAGGAGGACACCTCTGTCATACAGGGTATTTCTTTCTCTGAGTTCCCTGTGCTTGAACCACCGGAATTAGCTCATATCATATCTAAAGTGAAATTTGGGTCACCCGAGGACCCCTGTCCCCAGAGATTCAAGGAAGCTATAGTGATCCCTCTGTTGTAGAAAGCAGGGGCAGATATTAGGAACCTAAAAAACTTTTGTCCTATATCCCAGCTCCCGTTCCCGGCCAAAGTGCTTTAACAACATGTACTTAGAGCTCTCTCGTCTTATGTTGAACAACACTGACTGTTCAGGGGTCATAACAGCACTGTTAGTGATTCTCTCAGTACTGGATGATCTGTGACTAGCAGCCGATAAGAAGACTTTTTTCAGCGCTAATCTTACTGGATCTCTCAGCCGCCTTTGATACGGTGAACCATGAGCAGCTACTTGCCCGTATACAGAGGCTGGGAGTCACGGGGACGGTCCTCCAGGGGATCACTTCCTTCTTGGAGAATAGCTCCAAGGGGGTCCAATTAAGAGACCACATGTCCAGGCCGGGTAATCTGCGCTGGGGGGTCCCGCAGGGTTCGGCGCTGTCCCCCTTGCTTTTCAACATCTACCTTCAACCCCTGATTGAGGCTTTGACAAAAGCAGACTGTCAGGTGTTCAACTACGCGGATGACACTCAGCTAATAGTGCGTATTGACAACTCCCTGGATTCACAACGCAATATCCAGAATATTCTCCGGTACACCATGAACTGGATGACTTCTAACTCCTTGAAGGTGAACCAAGACAAAACCGAAGTCTTAGTTCTCTCCTCTGGAATTTCCCCCTGGTCCAGCCTTTTCTGGCCTCAAGAGCTGGGCACTACCCCTACACCCTTGCCAGCTGGGAAGAGTCTGGGCATCAAAATGGACACTGGACTGACTCTAAAGACCCAGGTGTCTGCTGTAGTGGGTAGCTGCTTCGGACTGATGCAACAACTCCGAAAACTGTCAATCTTGTTGTCCCCCACTACCATGCAGGCGGCGGTGACTGCATTAATTTTATCTCGCCTTTACTATAGCAATGCAGTCTACATTGGTCTCCCGGGTAAACTCTTAGGGAAACTCTAAGTGGTCATTAATGACGCAGGAAGGCTAATCTACAAACGTCCTCGAAGAGCGCATGCCACCCCTTTGTTGCATCAGTTGCACTGGTTACCTATCAAGCAAAGGGTAATCTTCAAGGGTCTGTGCATTGCACATAAATCCTTGTTTGGTGAATCTCTCAAATTTATCAAGGATTGTCTGAAGACGTACGAGCCCAGGCGTCACCTTCGCTTGCCTTCGCTTCAACAAGGCCACTTTTGGAGGCTGGGCCTTTTCAGTGTCCATCCCTCAGATCTGGAACAAGCTACCGGATGGTATGTGTAAGGAAACTAGATTGCTTCCATTCCGGAGGAGACTCAAGACAATGCTGTTCACTGAAGCGTTTGGCAATTCTCATGCTGTCTCATGTTGAGCTCAGTGGCACAGAAGAATTTCGGACTGTCTGATCCTTGTTGCTGCATTTAGAGACTTTTGGTGATTAGCGCTTTATAAATACAGCTTAACATTAACATTAACATTAACATAAGACAGTCCCCATGTTAACCTATCGGAGAGATAGATAGACCCTGCAGTAGTGAATAACGTATTCAAGAGTATTTCACTACAGGCACAGGTAACACTTAAAAGTACAGGTCACACTTTTTAAATACACTGTAATCCTCCCTTGGTGCTGCTTAAGGCCTAACTTAGGGGAGACTTACAAGTATTAAAAAGGAGGGGTTGGGCCTGGCTAGAGGGTTAACTTGCCAGGTCGAAATGGCAGTGTAAACTGCACACACATGCTGTGCAGTGGCAGGTCTGAGCCAAGTTTAGAGGGCTACTGGAGTGGATGGCACAAGCTGCAGACCCACAAGTAGCATTTAATTTACAAGCCCTGGGCACATTTAGTGCACTTTACTATATATAAATGAAGTAAGCCAATTGTGGATAAGCCACTGTTACTAAGTTTAGAGTGCAGAGCACATGTACTTTAGTGCTCATTTGCAGTGGTAAAGTGCTCAAAATCCTAAAGCCAGCAACAGTGAAGTCAGCAATATAGGAGGTCAGAAGGCAAAAAGTCAGGGGGGGCCACACCAAGGATGCCAGGTCAAACATCGAGCACATTCTGTTCAAATACAAAGAGCTTTAGTCTTCTTCTAGAAAATGCTATTTGGAAACTTTTATCTGAAAGAGACTGTTAGTTAAAGATTCCTTACCTTAAAATGTCCTCCAGACGTCAGACTGGATCGGGAGATATTTTTTTGCAGCACCCCGGTACATCAGTAGGTGCGTCGGTCGACTCCGGATCAGTCTTCGTCATAGTGGCCGCCGGGATGACACTGCTGTGCCTGCTTAGATGCTGTTCCTGCATGCTTACATCAGTTCTTTCTTTTTCTGCCCCAGAGTAGCACAGATACTGAGAGCGCTACCCTTTAACCTATTTTGGGCTAACTTTTTGTGACTTTTTGTCGACATCTTTTCTGAGTCCTTCGACTCCTGGTGCGCGAGGGATGTTCCTACATCAGACCGGCTTCAAGCCTTGCTGCGCCTGTCACAAAGTCATGACTGTGAGGGACCCGCACCTCGTTTGATTGTGGTGTTTGGAGGGTGACCCCGAACCAAATTCATGCTCTGACTGCTGGGCCATGGTGCTGAAGATGCTGCAGAAGCGGTCCTGAAAGTTGTTGGAAGCCCGGCGGTCGGCTCTGCAACGCTTCTGGTCTTGTTCGAGAAGAAGGTCTTGAGGCGGATCGCATAGCCCCCACTCCTTGTCGTATGTCATGTCGTTTAGGTCTTCAGATAAGTTCAAACACAAGAAGAAGGTGAAGAAGCACTGGCGCGCTTTGCCTTCTTCCTGTCGGTCAGCCGATGCGACACAGGACTTGGAGCGTCGTCGCTCTAAGGCACCCTCTCCGGCCCCTACTCCTGTGACAGCTCTGCACCTCCCTCCTTTTCCAGGAGCGCAAGTGTCTCATGCCCACCTCAAGACCTTTTACGAGGCTGTACTCTTCGTTTTTGGGCAGCCTAACTCTGCCAGCACATCTTCGGGCACTGTGGAGCCGGTAGGGGGCCATGGGTCTTTGATGCCAGCCGTTCGGGCGGGTCCCCGCGAATCCAGGCCTGGATCCTGATCGACACTGGTGGATCTTGCTCAACCTTTTTAGGTGCCGATCCTGACGCCAGTGCCACTGGGTGTGTCCCCAGCCAACGTCGACCCCAGCCTCATCCGCGACTTGGACATGGAGCCGGTCTGATGTCGGTCGACGTCGGCTCCTACGCCAGAGGGTACGTTTGTTCTCCTGTTCATCCCTGGTGTTTCCCTGTCGACCAGAAGGTGATGATGAGGACTTGAAGGGGTGCTGGACCCTTTAGCTGACCAGCTGGATTAACTGGACTGGCGAGAGGACCTGGGTGACACCAGTGGTCTGGACATTTCTTCTGACACTCGGTTGCTTTCTCCCCCTACCAACACTACAGAAGGAAGGAGCTTCCTATGCTGTGGTGGTGAGAAAGGCGGCTGAGGCCTTGGGCCTCGAGCTCCCTTTGGTGGCAGTCTAGATTACCCTCCTGACGGAGTTGCTTCAGCCTGCGACATCCTCATCTCAACCCCTATTGCCCTTCAATGAAGCCCTCTCTGACGTCCTTCTGGGCTCTTGGTCCAAGCCCAGCACAGGGGCTCCTGTGGATAGGACGATTGCCCACCACCACGCCCGACTACGGTTAACCCAGTGTTCTTGATCCAGCACCCAGGCAGTCGTCTCCCACCTCCAGACTATGGCGGACCTCCTGCATTCGCTGGGGTTCACTATCAATGTGATCCACAAAGATCATTTGGGATTTAAGTGTAAGGTACTCAAGCTTCTCCACTCCTTCTTATCTGACATACCTCAGGCAGCGGTAGAAGATTCTTCTAGTTCCAAATCATTTTCTCGCCCCTGTTGGATTTTCCAGGGTTCTTCCCTTAGCCCCCCACTTCTAGATTTATGTGTGTCTCCTCTGGCTACTCTCACTCGTTCTTTCGGACTTTCGTCTTTTCGTATGTGGATAACACACAGAGTATTGTTAACATAATGAATGACAACCAGTCAACAGTTGCCAGATTTAGAGACTGCAAGTGGGTTAACGTGCAGATGAGAGTTAACTTCCTTAAATTGAATGGAGACGAATAGACAGATGTTCTTTTGTACTGAACAGACTCATCTCTCTGGTCCAACATGTGGTAGCCAGATGCCCTAGGAGCTTTACCACTGCCTGCTAGTTTGGCAAGAAATCGGGGCATTCACTTCCTTCTGCTCTGCATGCTAATAAGATCATATCTAACTGTTTTAACATCCTTTGCTTACAGAAGAAAAATGTCCCTTTTGTTCTCATTTCATCTCACAAAACAATGGTATTAGCTTTTATCTCCTCAAGATTAGATTACTGTAATGCCCTGTTTGACTTAATCAGGCAATGCTGAACATTTTTCAATGGGCCCAGATTGTGGCAGCTACTTGATTCTTGACTGGCCTTGTCATCAGTCAGTAACTAAAGAAATAGAAGCTGCGTTGGCTTCCAGCTTGCACTACGGCCATATTTCAGGCTCTGTGTCTGGTTCACAAGGTGATAAATAATTTATGTCCTAGTTTCATTGCAAATTTTTTTTTTAATTTACACTCCACAGTGCAATTTGAGATCTACCTGTAAGAAAGATCTGATGGTTCCAACGATTAAACATAGTTGGTGGGGCGATAGATCGTCTTCCTATCTCTCAATCAAAGTTTGGAATTCTCTTCCCTTGGACATCAAGCGCACAGAACATCACACCACCTTCAGGAAACGTGATAAAACCTGCTTGAGCTTTCAGGAAGCGGTTTGTGCAATTTTGCTTTCCGGTTTTAGTGCCAAGATGCTTTTCGGTACAAGTGTTTTATATATTTTTTATTATTCATTCATTAATTCACTAAGGGCCAGATGTATGACGATTGCATTTTGCGACTTGCAAATTGCGTTGGTTTGCGACTCGCAATTTGCGAGTAACAAAATGCAATGCACAACAGTGTCTCAGACACTGTTTGCAACTCCAAATGGGGTTGCAAATTGCATTCCTCATCAATATTCAAGAGGCAAGCACAATTTGCGACCCCATTGAGAATGGCTTGCACTCCCTGGGATGGTTTCCTGCTGGGGTCAGCAGAGCACCATGTCTGGGACTGGTTTTTAAATAGAGCAGGTCTTTTTTTTAAATGCAGCCCATTTTGCCTAAAGGAAAACTGGATGCATTTAAAAAACAAAAATGAAACTTTTCAGTTTGATTTTTTAAGGGCAGGCTGTGGTCCCTAGAACCACTGCCTGCTCTTAAAAAATATTTACGCACAAACTCACGAAGGGGAAAGGGGTCCTCTGGGGATCCCTTCTCATTCGCGAGTGGTTTACCACCTACTTGAAGTAGATGTTAAACTGCTAGTTTAAATAGAGCAGGTTTTTTTTTTAATGCAGCCCATTTTCCTTAAAGGAAAACAGGATGCATTTAAAAAACAACAATTAAACTTTTCGGTTTGATTTTTTAAGGCCAGGCAGTGGTTCCTGGGACCACTGCCTGCTCTTAAAAAAATATTTACGCACACACACACACAAAGGGGAAGGGGTCCCCTGGGGATCCCTTCTCATTTGTGGGTGGTGTACCTCCTACTTGAAGTAGGTATTAAACTGCAAGTGTTTTGCAACTGCAAATGTGGTTGAAAAACAACAGAACATGGCATGGTAACTCGCTATTAGGAAGGGATGCCCCTGGAATCTTTTTTGTGGTCGAAAATGGGCTGATCTCCTGTTTGCGGCGCAAAAAAGGGTTGTACATCTAGCCATTTGAGGCAAGCAAAAAGAAATACTGAAAGTGATCATATTGATTTTTTTCTTTATTTAACAAAGTAAGTGATTACTCATTTAATTAGTTATTTATTAGTATATAAATTTCAAAGAGTTTTTATAACTCAATTGGTAAAGCGAAGGTTTAATTTTCAAGCGTGTGTAGGTACTTCAGTATTTATATTGATTATTTATTTCAAAGACTTGTTTGTAAACTAATGTCTGTGCATTCAATAGTAATCACAGTGTTTATTTTATTCATGTTATATCAATCGTATATGTTTTTTTTTGGATAACTAGATGGTTATGACTGTGTCTGAAGTACAGGATTTGTATATTTGGGGAACTAATATTATTTCTTCATACTTATTTTGATATATTTAGTCTGAGTACATTTTTGTCCATAATGCACGAAATCAGTGCCTAATTTGTGCCAGTGGTTTCCGGTGATCAGCACCGCCACTTTATTGACAACACCTGCTCTTATGACAGCCTGCCACATGGCAGTGCTGTTTGTCGTATATTTTGAGGAGCACAGAAGCTGCTGTTTAATAATTAAACATAGAATAAAAAAACTCATACCTGTCACCCAAAGCTATATATGAATAGCTTGGGCTACATGTAAAAGTCATTTTAATGTATATTGAAAGTCGGAATTTATTTTATTTATTTATTTTATTTATTTGATTTGTATAGCGCGTTATAACCCAGGGGTCTCTAAGCGCTATGTCAGGGTCAACATATTGAGTACAGAGAAAACAGCTGGTCATAAATTACAGGCCACCCCATGCTTGCTGAAAGAGCACTGTTTTTAATTTCTTTCGGAAGGACAACAAATTGGTTTCCTTCCGCAGTTCCATTGGCAACTTGTTCCAAGATGCTGGAAGAGTATAGGAAAAGGCACGACCACCCACAGTGGCCAGTCTACAGCGCGGTTGGGTAAGAAGGGTAGCTTCTGCAGATCAAAGCACCCTACCCGGCCTGTAAGGAGTCAGACGGGATTTCAATATGGCTGAGATACCCGCCACCCCCTCTCAACACACTCCCCAAGGATGGGAAACCGGAAACCGTTCTTGAACTTTTGGAAGTCGGGAAGGGAGTTACCCTTCCCGGCCGTATTTATTAAAATATGAAACAAAATTAAAACCTTAAAATAACAGTTTAATAATATGTACAATTTCATTACCACATTGCGATGTTTGGCTAACCTTAACATATCCTCTAATACAAAGGTTCTCCTAGCCGAACTAACATCCTACAAAACATTTACTTGAAATTTTGAAATTGTACATCCTAACGTTTAAGGGCCAACGGCAAGGTCGTAACCGGTGTCAAGATCCCTAACCCAGACATGTCCCCCTCCCTTGTGAGGGGCGGCACGGAGGCATACCTCCAGTGCAAATACCAATTTCCCTTGACTTGACGGGGGCCCCAGTAAAACTCGACGCCACTTAAAGGTCGTACGAGGCTCGTGTGAGGTATCTAGAAGGTAGCGTAGACCCCCCCCCACACCCCACACAACTTACCACATCTGCCGTCGCAGACGTCCTGGCCCCGGGAAATTCCCCAGGAGGGGGCTGTAACCCCTCCTACCCATGAAGGGGCCTTGACCGCCTTCCCTTTCCTTTCGGCGACCCATCCTTAGAAGGGACCGCCTCCCCGTTGAGGGGCCAATGGCCACCTCCCCCGAGCGCCCCCATCCGTAATGGGTAACGCCCACTCATAGGGATCTTCCAATTAGTGCTCACCGATCATGACCTTACCGCCCGACCAAAATAAATACGACAATGCTAACTAAACACTAAATGACTATATCTAACCAACAGTAGTAACAACAACTTTATTCAAACACATGCGTACTGATGAACTCTAAAGCAGAATCACTTTATTTGCAAAACATAACATAAATCGACCATTCTTTATTGCATACTCAAAATCTTCACGATAATACCACAACCTGTAAACTAAATTCACAGTTATCCATCAAACTTTATTAAAACCACTCGCTGTCTTCAGGGGCTGGTGGGTGGGTCAAAATTGGCTCTTCGTTCCGTCTCGAGCTCACGTGCAGCGAGGAGGTGCAGCTTCAGAGCACAGGAACAAGAGGATGCCTTCTGGTCTTGTTTCTCCTTTTATCCGTCTTCAGGGCGGGCGTAAACCCGCCCCTGCCTGCCCCAAGGGCGTGGCCAGCCGCGTTAGTGTCTAGGCCAACCCACTCGAGGGCGGGAAAAGGCGCGCCCCGGCTACGCCGCTTCGGGCATACCAGCCGAGACTCGCCTCCCGCCCAAGATGGCTTCCCGGGGGGATCGTGGTACTCTGCCATACGTTCGGGGGGACCGATTGGTCGCCCCTTTCCATATGGCTGAGATACCCGCCACCCCCTCTCAACACACTCCCCAAGGATGGGAAACCGGAAACCGTTCTTGAACTTTTGGAAGTCGGGAAGGGAGTTACCCTTCCCGGCCGTATTTATTAAAATATGAAACAAAATTAAAACCTTAAAATAACAGTTTTATAATATGTACAATTTCATTACCACATTGCGATGTTTGGCTAACCTTAACATATCCTCTAATACAAAGGTTCTCCTAGCCGAACTAACATCCTACAAAACATTTACTTGAAATTTTGAAATTGTACATCCTAACGTTTAAGGGCCAACGGCAAGGTCGTAACCGGTGTCAAGATCCCTAACCCAGACATGTCCCCCTCCCTTGTGAGGGGCGGCACGGAGGCATACCTCCAGTGCAAATACCAATTTCCCTTGACTTGACGGGGGCCCCAGTAAAACTCGACACCACTTAAAGGTCGTACGAGGCTCGTGTGAGGTATCTAGAAGGTAGCGTAGACCCCCCCCCACACCCCACACAACTTACCACATCTGCCGTCGCAGACGTCCTGGCCCCGGGAAATTCCCCAGGAGGGGGCTGTAACCCCTCCTACCCATGAAGGGGCCTTGACCGCCTTCCCTTTCCTTTCGGCGACCCATCCTTAGAAGGGACCGCCTCCCCGTTGAGGGGCCAATGGCCATCTCCCCCGAGCGCCCCCATCCGTAATGGGTAACGCCCACTCATAGGGATCTTCCAATTAGTGCTCACCGATCATGACCTTACCGCCACAGGTCCGGATAGTTGACCGGCTATCCGGACCCCCCACCAAACTCCTATCTAAAGGTCATGTTTCAACATCTTTAGCCAAGCTATGAAGTCTCCTATGAGTAACTCATTCCCCACCCGAGACAAATGAACACCGTCCCCCAAATACATACTGTCATTATTAATACACCCATGCAAAATAGAATGCAGTGCATTGGACCGGAACAACCTACTCACTTTGTTATTAATTTTTCTCACCGAGTGATTTAAAGCAGAAACAGAAATAGCCCCCCGCCACACTTTTCGTGGGATCATATGGGACCACGCAATTGTGCACCCCGGAACTCTCCTCGCTAACCAACTTACAGTGGAAAGCATCGCCTCCAGGAGAAGTCGTCTACCAGTGGTGACCAAATCATTGCCCCCAAGATGTACTATGACTACAGACGGCGGTGACCTCGTCCGCCCTAGCAAACCCTCGAAAAATGATTTAAACTGGTCAATACAGAGACCGCCCTTTCCGTAGAAGGACACACTGTACCCGTATTCCCCAGCCATGTGCACCATGTCACCTGCTTTGAATACGTCCGCGGCACGCCTCACATATGAGTGGCCCACGACCCACACCTCTTTTTTCACAGCCTGTGATGTCTGACCGCTGTCCCGGTGTTGGGTCGACTGCATAGTCCGCCCCGCCTCGTAGGCTTGCGTAACTGAAAACCAAACAAAAACAAGAAGCGTGAGTACATCATTACAGCTTCACAACATGTGCAAACGCACATACCTTTTATAACAATTGGAGGACCAACGCCCCACACGTTTGACTTGTTCTACATTCAGACCCCTGGCTGTAGCCTCTGTAGCAGCCCCTATCCGAAAGGAATGGGTCCCAAACTCGCCCGGGTTCAAGCCCGCAGCTGTAATTGACATCGCAAGCACCCGCTGAAACTGAAACCTTGTCAGTGGGGTGGCGTCCGCGTGTCTCAACAAGGTCCCCCCCCATGATGCCACCCTTCGTGTCAAATAATCCTCTAAACACTTCACTGGGCACATGGCCGACCCGGGAATCCTGTGTATAATTATGCAGTCGCCCATCCCGCTTTGATCGGTCTTGGACCTTACAAACGAGACAGTCATCGTCTCCCCTCTGATCTGAACGTGCTCTGCGCACAACCCTCCAGTAACATCCTGCTTATTCCTCGCCACTAATTCGCTTACCCGCATAGCTCCATGAAATGCCAGCGTAAAAGCGGCTCGGAATAACACTGTCTCAAAGTGAGATGAACATGTTGTAGGGAGTCTGGATAATAACTGGGCCAACCTGTCCAAACCTATCGGGCGCCTCTCGTCTACTCTGCGACCCTCAAGGCGTTGCCACCCTCGTAGCGCTTTTTGCACAGTGAAAGACGCTGTCGGGTCCTGTATTCCATGAGCCCTAGCAACAAAGGAAATGGCAGCCCGATGCCTCTGGGCCGTGGCCACCGATTTTCCCGCCCGATGTAAAGACATCAGAAAGTTCACTACCCATTCCTCTTGCCCCCAAAGCTCATTCCTAGCAGTCCCCAAAAAGGCTAAATAGGAAAGGAACGCCCCTTCATATGCCTTCCTCGTCCTGGGTGCTAAACTCTCTCCCACGAGGTTACGAAGTTCGGGGCACCGAGAGACCAGAGAGCTTCGGGAAAGGGTGCTGGCTCCGGGTCCGCTGTGGGAAGAAAACCCCAGAAAGCCTGCATACGAAGACGAGAAAGGGCATCAGCCGCCTGGTTCATTATCCCCGGGACGTGTCTTGCTTTGAAAAGCACATTCAATTGCATACATAATAATACAATTTCCTTGAGCAGTCTCAAAATCCATTTGCATCGTGCTGCCTGGCTATTGATACACTCAACCACGGTCATATTGTCAGACCAGAACACTACAGAGTGATCTCTGAACCCTTCAGGCCACGTTCTCAGGGCCACCAAAATGGGGAAGAGTTCCAGGAAGGCAATGTTACTTGTCAGCCCACTGTCTCGCCACCATGCCGGCCATTTTTGTGCAGACCATCGAGTACCGAAAATGGCACCAAAACCTATACTCCCTGCCGAATCTGTCCATAGCCCCAGTTCCTCAGAGGACACGGCCGGTTTGTTCCAGACGACTCGACCATTGAAATCCGCCAGGAATGCCAACCAAATGCGCATGTCCTGGCGGACCTCGGCCGAGAGCCTTGTGCGATGATGGCCCTCCTTCAGTCCGACCATGGCTTGAGCGATCGAACGGGAAAAGGGGCGGGCCATTGGTATAACTCTTAGGGCAAAATTCAACTGCCCCACTAACTGCTGTAATTGATGCAGCTTAACCTTAGCTTCACTCATACACATTTGCAGGGATGCCCTGAACTTTAACACTTTATCACCTGGTAAACGGAAACAACCTTCTCCGGTGTCTAACTCGATCCCCAGAAACTCGAGGCAAGTCGAAGGACCCACCGTCTTACCTGGTGCCAATGGCACGCCAAAATGATTCATTAAAACACAAAATGCAGCCAAAGCTTGCCCACATTCCGGATCCCCGGCTGCCCCCAGGAACAAAAAATCATCGAGATAATGCATCACATGTTGGAAACCCGTCTTTTTAGTAAAGACCCATTGTAGGAAACTACTGAATTTCTCGAAATAGGCACAAGAAATAGAGCATCCCATCGGCATACACCTATCCATGTAAAACTGACCCTGAAACATGAAACCCAGTAGACGCTGATCGTCTGGATGTACCGGGAGCAACCGGAACGCTGACTCGATATCAGATTTTGCCATCAGCGCCCCGGGCCCCAGGCGATTCAAAATGGCCACGGCCTCATCGAAAGATGCGTACCGTACCGAACACATTTCCGGGTCTATCGCTTCGTTTACGGAAAGACCACGTGGGGCTGACAAATTATGTATCAGCCGAAACTCACCCGGGTCCTTCTTGGGGACCACTCCTAACGGCGAACAAACAAAGTTAGCCACCGGGGGTACACTAAACGGACCGGCGACCCGACCTCGAGTAACCTCCTTCCGGATCTTGTCCTGTACCACGGTCGTATGCTGCAAGACCGATATCTGATTTTTGCATTTTTCCACACCCTGAAAGTCCCCTACTGGGATGCGGAAACCATATGAAAACCCGTTCCGCAACACCCCAGCAGAAGTACGATCCGGGTATTCACTGAGCCAGGGAATCATTGCCAAGGTATCAATCGGGGTAGGTAAAGGCGCCCCTCGGACTATGTTAGACCTGTTTGGCACCTCCTCTACCCCCGTTATCACCCGTTTTGGCTCTGCACGTGGACTCAGGATGGGATGATTGCCCACACCCACTACATTCGTGTCTAAATTTGCACGATCCCTGGGGCCTCGTACATTTACCCCTGTTAAAGTTCCAACAAACCCCTTTTTTACCTGCATTACCGGTAGGCCTCGAGTGATTGTCGGTACCCGTACTTGTTCGAAAGGGCGTCCCCGCATACTGACGGGAGGATTCGCCCACGTTACTCCCTACTAATGGTACTTTCAACATACCAGTATCCTTCATTTTTGACCAGGACACAGAATCATAACAATCCCACGTTAAGTTTTTATCATGTTCTTTCGCTTTTCTGAAAAGATTATCATAGCAAAACCAATGATTACCCTCGTGTGATACCGAGTACCCCATGATCCGTGACTGATAACTCGGCAATTCGGGTAGCAATTCGGGCCTCCGTTCTCCCAAGATCGATGTGAAAATCCCCCACGCCTTGCCCCAATTGCCAATGTTTTCATTAACCTTAAAGGCGGCCATCTTTGCGCGCCAAACACTCGGATGCATGAGGTCCTTCTGACTTTTAACATGCTCCATCTCATAATGATCAGTAAGCAAGGAGAAGATGTTTACATATTCCCCTGCCCATATCTTTTCTTTAATAGCTAAAGGGACATGCTGACCCAACCTCTCCCTTCGAGAGGGTGCCGACTCTTCCCTCGCAATCGGCAATGGCCGCTTACCTGAACCGGACGCTGTCTCTGCGACTAAAACCGTCCCCTGTGGCTTCTCTACGGCCGTGACCGGCGTGGACACCCTCGCTGCTTCTCGAGTTTCCCGCAGTTGCTTCATTAACACCTGCGCATCGACAGCCGTGGCGCCCTCGCCACCTTTACCCAACCACGCTGCTAATTGTGCTGCCAGCTCGGGCGGCATATCTTCCCCGGACACGGGGGTGACCACCACGGGAATCGGATTCCCTTCCTCCGGCACAGGAGTGGGTGCTTCGAGCGGGACACAGGGACCCGGGATATCTCCCCCAGCTGCTCCCCTCCTGGGCCTCTTGCCTTTTCCTCCCGGGGCCGTTCCCTCCAAAGGACGTTTCGGGCCCCCTTCCTCATTTTTATCCATTCGCTTCTTCAGGTCGGTCACCTCTTTCATGAGAACACGCAGCATCTGGTCGGTAGTCATTCGCTTTCCCGCCTTCTTCGGCATTCTCCAGCAGAGTATCTAGAAAACAAACAAGAGGATTACAACGCTCAAAATTGGCTCTTCGTTCCGTCTCGAGCTCACGTGCAGCGAGGAGGTGCAGCTTCAGAGCACAGGAACAAGAGGATGCCTTCTGGTCTTGTTTCTCCTTTTATCCGTCTTCAGGGCGGGCGTAAACCCGCCCCTGCCTGCCCCAAGGGCGTGGCCAGCCGCGTTAGTGTCTAGGCCAACCCACTCGAGGGCGGGAAAAGGCGCGCCCCGGCTACGCCGCTTCGGGCATACCAGCCGAGACTCGCCTCCCGCCCAAGATGGCTTCCCGGGGGGATCGTGGTACTCTGCCATACGTTCGGGGGGACCGATTGGTCGCCCCTTTCCAATATCTTGGTGTCTTACCATAAAGGGCTTTGTGCACAATGCACAGCCCTTTAAACATCACCCTCTGCTTAACTGGCAGCCAATGCAGTTCACACATGAGGGGGGAGGCATGCGTAATCCTCGACTTTTTAAAATGAGCCTAGCAGCGTCATTCATGACAACCTGCATCTTGTTGAAGAGTTTTTGCGGCAGCCCTATGTATAACAAATTACCGTAGTCCAGCCTGGCTAAGATCGTGGCAGAGACCGCACGCCTCAGAGTAGAAAAGGACAACAGCGGGGAAACTTTCCTAAGTTGTCGAAGGAGGCCGACACAGGTCCCCACAACAGCCATAACTTGTTTCTGCATGGACAGCTTGCCATCCACATGGATGCCCAAGCTTTTAACCACGGCCGCAGGTTCCGGAGGTGACCCTAGTTCTCTTGGCCAGAATTGATCGTTCCATGGGTTGCCCGCGATGGTAATAAGCAACACCTCGGTCTTGTCCGGGTTGATCTTTAGTGAGTTCATGGACATCCAATTGGCTGTGTACTTCAAGATGTTTTGCAATCTTGCGAAAGCACCCGGACCATTCATCCAGTTGGATGACGATCTGGGTGTCATCCGCATAATTGTACACATGGCAGTCCATCTGGTTAAGCAGTCTATTCAAAGGCTGTAGGTAGATATTAAATAGGAGGGGCGACAGGGCAGACCCTTGCGGCACTCCGCGGGTGATCGATGTAGTGGTGGAAAGAAGGTCACCAAGTTGCACTCTCTGTGACCTCCCTTGGAGGAAAGAGGAAGCCAGGCATGTGCTGTGCTCTGAATGCCGAAGTCCATCAACCGCGACAATAGTTGTTTATGACAAACGGTGTCAAATGCCGCGGAGAGGTCCAACAGCACCAGGGCACCTGGAGTTTTCTTATCTGCCCTGTTCCTCAATTCGTCCAGAATAGGCAGCATAACGAGCTCCGTGCTGTGATTCGCATGGAACCCAGCCTGGTTCGGCTCAAGCAGGACGTTACTTTCCAGATGTTCCGACAAGATGGTGAGTACATGTTGCTACACCACCTTCGCCAAGAATGGTAACTGAGATATAGGCCTGAAATTTTTCAGACATTTCACGTCCGCCCCCGTTTTTTTCAGCAGGGGAATCAGCCGGGCCTCCTTAAAGGAAGACGGTACTTGTCCTGTTTGTAAAGATGTATTCAAAAGGCTCAACACGCGTTCCTCTATACCCGGCAGTGCCAGTTTGAACACTTCTGGTGGAAAAGGTCTGCCTGGGAGCCCGATTTGACCCGCCCCATGAGAACTGTAAACCTCTCCTTCGTAATCAAGGGTAAGGCAGGTAATGGGGTAGTCACTGACATTCCAGCAGGCATAGTCTGCGGCAGTCAATCTTGGGGGTCGCAACAATTTTGGATACAAGATCCGAAATCTTGTTAACAAAGAAGTCTTGAAATTTTTGGCAGTCCTCCTGCAAGAACTCCGTGGTCTGCTCCTTGTTTTTCCTAAGTTCCGTAAGGACTCTGAAGATTTCTTTCTGGGGGTTCCTAGCAGTAACAATCCTCTCCTCAAAGAACTCGGCTTTCCTAGCTATAATCGCCTGCTTATAGCTAGCGAATGCCTGTGTATACCAACTCCGAGAGTTGGAGTCATAATCCTTCCGCCATGCTCTTTCCAGTTTCCGTAACCCCCGTTTCTTCTCCCTAAGTGATATTTTGTACCAAGGGGGCCCGGATCCTCTGTTCACTATATTCATCCTACGTATTGGTGCCACACAGTCCACAGCCTTCCTAAGTTTGTCCAATAATTCCTTACAGAGGACATCTGAATTCTCTTTCCGGTTGTTAGGAGATGGATAAGTTCGGAGATAATCTAACATTTTATCTATATTGATGTTTTTCCACTTTCTAACCGCCTTCCACCCTTCCAGAGACTTCATTTTTTGTTCATCCAACAGGATCTCGCCCCTCACCAAATGGTGATCGGACCAGACGCACGGCTGGACAACCCCGCACCCTGCGCTGGAGATGTCATCCAGACCAAGTCAAGGGTATGGCCCTTGACATGTGTCGGGCCCCTCACTTGTTGGACAAACTCCAGTGATGTCAATGCCTCATCAATCTGGAGAGCTTGTCCTTCTTTCAGGACTTTCTCCCAATGATAGTTAAAATCACCCATGATGACCACTTTGTCATATCTTGAGTGTATATCCTGGACCAGTCTCAGGAACAGATCAGAGAAGTCCAGCGATGCCCATGGGGGGCGATAAACTAGAAGGATAATCATACAGTCTGCCCCCAGCTTCAGCCTAACACCCAACATGCTTGTATGAGTGTGATTGTTAGTCGTGATAGTGCTATCATTTGGCCGCGCTAGTGAGAGCAATGGGTGGTGCAAGCTCCAGTGGCCTTTATACAAGGGCCCTGGCACTTCTTTTTTGCACAAGTTAAGCGCTCCGTGCTAGGATATCAAAGATCTCGGTTCGACTTATCTTCGGCAAGCTATAGGTTTCAAACTTGTTATTCCACACACATCACTATATCCTTGCATAGTTGAAAGGGAAGGTGTGGGCTATGCATATTAATCAAAACGCATATCTTTAAGAATTTATGTTCATGTTTACCTATCACCTAACCATGTATTTTTCTCTGTACCAATCTGAAAAGGGCAGTTTTCTTTTGATCTTTGGATAATTAATTTTATGACTTCCCCAGAGAAAGCAGCCATAAAAGATCAACAGGAGCCACTGATGACAACTGATTCAACACCGCCACTAAATCCCACGCAGCCACTTCCTGTCCAAGACAAAGTCACTGGTAAGTGATCCCAGAACCTTTACCAAGCTAAATCAATTTCTCATTGGCTGTTTCTCATATACATATCTTAAGTTGTAAAATTCTTACTGCCTGATTTACAAAGGTGAACTTACACTTTAGTGTAAGTTTACTACTTTTCGGTATTCACAAATGTAAACTTAGACTAAAACTCTAACTATACTACTTTTTGGTGTTCCCAAAGGTAAACCAAGACCAAAAGTCTAGCTTTACTAGTAGTAACTTACCTTTGTAAATACCGAAAAGTTAGTAAGTTTACCTTTGTGAACCTGGAAAAGTAGTACACTCACATGTAAGTGTAAGTTATCATTATGATCCGGGCCCTTAATGTTCTTCTGTTTGCTTGATGTTACCTCACAAATGTAACATTGTATACCTGTTTCACAGACGAGTCTCACGACTTGAAGCTTTGCCAGAAAATATCCATTTCCTCTATTCATCAACCTGCTCTTATGTATCACAATGAGCCACAGAAGAAGCTGTTTCCTGTGAAGACTATGAAATCTAACGCTCCTCCATCAAGCAGGATACTGGGCAAAGGTAGGGCTGCAATGTCATCTTTGGAGTCATCACTACCAAGTGTGTGCAGTGCACAGTGAATACTTGCAGCGGGTGTACTGTTTGTGTGGGCTACAGAGCAGCCGGCAAAAGTGATCAAAGGAAGAGGTTGCACCATTCTTTTTTGTGTAGCATTCATAGAAGACTAGACTATTGTGGATCTTTGTAACACTATATTTATTATTGCTCACTAGGGGGTCCTTCCAAAATAGACCAGGAAAAATTGTTGATGACTCCTGCCGCTACCGAGCCACTGGATCCCTCAGAGTGGCTGTTTTCTAAGGACAACTCCATGGGTAAGTAATTTTGGGCCTTTAAAAAGTGCATCAACCATCCTGTTGACAGACAAGGAAATATAACATAAAACATTGTGTTTTTCTTCTGTTTGCAGAATGTGGCACTAACAGATTTTCTCTGTGTTTGATAGGTGAGTCCAAAGATTCTCAGCCCTGTCGCAGAGCTTCTGTTTGTGTTTCTTCTTTCGACAAACCTACCATTCAGTTTTTTGAGGGGCCAAGGATGATGCAGTTTCTTGAAACGCCTCCAATATCCACTCATCCCCTACTAATTAAGATGTCCTTCATGGGAATTTTAGAGGTATCTTTGTGCCTCATTTTTTAGTTTGCCCTCCTAAAGGGGGTCTCAGAGACTACATCAAAAGGGATTCATCTTTGTGTTTGTTTCACACATTGAGTCTTATTCATCCAGATATCAGACCAGTTTAGTATCTTCTTGTACAGTGGTATAGCATCTCACACTGCCCATCAGTACAGGTTCCACAGCTACCAAACAGTGTTTGCTTCTCACACAACCCACCAGCTTTTCACTTGCACTGACAACCAGTGCTGATTGCACTACATCAATAGTGCAGATATGCCCCTGGTAAAAGGTACCATGGGTACCAAGGGCACCATGGGAACCAAGGGCACCGTGACCAAGGAATGCCTCTAAGGGCTGCAGCACTTATTGTGCCACCCTTGAGGCCCTGTACCTTAACACCCCCACACTGACATTGTAGGCGGCATGTTTTGGTGCAGAGCAAAATGAAGAGTTGACATGGCACATATCTCTGTGTGCCATGCCTGCAACCCACTGCCTGAAGCCTAGCTAAGTCACCACTCTAGCAGGGTGCACTAGCCTTCAGGAAAGGGTACAGTGGCATGAAACCTGTACCCCTACAATGACTAGGTCCATTCTTACACATTGTGTAGTAAAGCCATAAAGAGTATATGGACTGGGAGTTGGCCATTACGAACTCCACAGCTCCATAATGGCTTTACTAAAAACTGGGAGGTTTTGTAGCAAACATCTCAGCACATTAAACCCACATTGATGCCACTGTGGGATTGAATGTAAAATGCTCTCAGAGGGTATCATAGAGATCCCCCGTGAAAAACATCCAGCCCTGGTTTGGTTCCAGAATGGCTGCCTGCCATTTGCGACCACTAGACAGTTGTATGGACCCCTGGGTGGAGACCTCAACTCTCTGGGTCCAGAAACTCAGCCTATCTTGCTCAGAGGTGTCATTCCCCCGCTCCCTAGGATGGGCTGTGTCCATGAAGGGGAAGCTTCAAAGGCCTGCCGCCTCTGGGGACTATCCCTTCCTTTTGAAGCTCCCAGCTACTGACTCCCATTGGTTCTGCCCCCACTTTGAACAGGAGAATAAATGGGAAACCCAAGCTAGGAAGAAATGTGTGCCCACCTTTGTCAACCCCACTCCTCAGGTGGGGAGGCAAGGTGAATCACACATCTCGGTCTCTTCCATTTTGGGGATGAGGGGGCTCAGACAATTAGGGGGAAGCTCATGTCCCCTCGCACTGAAGGATGGCATAATAGCGGGAGTGCTCACCCCAAGGAAGTGGCCCATTGGTCCCAACCTGCACACCCCTTTAAACACCCTTAATACTAGTATTAGAGAAAACTCTGAACCTTGCCTCCACAGATTGGAGGAAAAAAGAATGAAGACCGAAGAGCAGTGTTGACCCAGGAAGGAGAAGAGGACACCAACTTTGGCCCCAGTCCTATCTGCCTGTCCCATCTACTACTTGCCTAGAGCAAGAACACTGGCAAGTGCAGCAGCCAGCTACCCCCGGAGCCCGGACAACCTGCCCTGCAAGCAGCTTACAGATTCTGTCTACTGTGAGCACCGTATTTGCTCGAACAAAGACAGCCAGAATCCGGATTCCAGCGACTTTGCAATTCTGCACCACTCTGCAACCGACGCACATGGCCTGAGTTCAAGTGGCCCAACGCCACAAGGAGGTCTCCCAAGTGATCCAGACCTGGGATCTGGTGACCCCTGACCTCCCTCAAGCCTCAAGAGAATACCTGCAGCCTCAACCTGAAGGGGCCCCCGACGGTGACCAGAGCTGGTGAGAAGAACCTGACCCCAAATGACACCCTTGCAACCGATGTCCCTTGGCCTTGGGTGGCCAAACCAATGCTGTCCAGGCATCCCCCAAGATCCCAACTTACCTCTCCAGCTGGTGGTCACCTTCAGGAAGTCTCCCTGCCCGAACCTGCAGCAACTTTGCCGATCCAAAGGTCTCCGTTAGGAAGCACAGGGTCCCTGACATCTTCTTGGCAAGCTGCACCCGGCTGCCCCAGTGCCCCTGGTGGTGAAGCTCCTGTGATAATTGTTGGCCCCTGCAATGCTGACCTTAACCCCAGAAGATTTGCTTCCACACCCAAGTGGGCTGCCTGCTCCTGAGCAGTCCCTAACAGAAGGCCCCCTTAGCCCCTTTGGCTAACATTGGGCCCCTGCATCTGCACCCAGCCACCCCAGTGCCGCTGGTGGTGCAACTCGAGTGCAGATTCAAGACCCTGGGGAACCTTGGTCCTAATCCCCAAAACTACCACTCATAAATTGTGCACTTACCTGAAAAACCGTTAACACTTTTACTCCCAATTGGAACCAATGTTATGAGATTTAGGGCCTAAAATGTACTGTGTTGAAGTGATGTTTGTATGGAGAAGAGATAGCTAAACTACAAAGTGCAAAAAGTATTACCTACTGTGCATTGTAAGATCCTTAGGTGTGGTATCTAGGCATATCACCCCCAGGACTCAATGTAATCTGAAAGTAATTAAAAAGCATCCTAAAATGAACTACTGTGTAATTCAAACTGCTTTTTAAAGTGATACTAACCTGTAACAATTGCAAATCCATTTGATTTAATTACCATTGAAAGTATATTTTATCTACCTGTACCAAGTCCTGCTTGGTTCTAGAATTAAAATACAACTATGCCTTTTTTTTATACTTACCCAATTGGTCTTGACTCTGTTTCTGTGTGTGTGTAATCAGTCCTTGAGAGAGTGAGTACAATAAATGCTTAACACACCCTCTGGATAAGCCTAACATCTCGCTCACAGTACCACATTGAGAGCTGTTAGTACTTTCCTAATTTAGCCTCTGCTATACCTCTGGGGACTACCTGGACTCTGTGCACACTATACCTTACTTTGATATAGAATATACAGTTCCAGCTTCCTACAATGATGTCGGGCCCAAGGTGTAAGCTGCAGAAAGTAATTGGTGCTTATCAATGCACACTTTACCTTCTGCTCGTACAGTTGTGGCTGGTGATCTTTGAAAATGGTGGTCATAGTACTTGCCCTTAATTATTGCAAGTGAGTGAAGTGAGTGACCCGGGTCTGTTAAGCAGAGGATTCTAGGTGATTCTCCGACAAGAACATTTTTTAACAAAATAGGGTCAAACATTCAAAAGCATAATTTGTACATTAACCATAGACCCTGAAATGGCACTCAATAAATATTACAGTCCTATTATGGTATCACTAGCCAATAAAACAAATTATGAGATGCATTGTCTCCTGAGCAATCCGCGTCGCCACTTTAGACTCCTTTCAATAATTGCTTTTTGGTAGTGTATTTTCAAACGACAAGTAGTCGCAAATTGTATCGCAAAATTCATTTATTTTGATTTGTTATCAAATCATGTTATCTTTGTGTTAAGAAGCCACACATATCCATGGGAATCAAAATTCAAATGTTTCCATTGTCTAAATCCCCCAATGAAACCTTATGCTCCCCAGGAGTAGGTCCTTTTTTTTCAAAACGTGATATGAGTACCTCCATATTTAAAAACATATTTCAATAATAAAATAGACAGCATTTGATCTTGGGTGCACTCCATACTGCACAGAATCTGCCCAATCATGCCATCTATTATATACCATATCCCAGTGCCATTTACCCTGGCTGACCTTTATGTTTAAAAGCACCTCTATTATGTCAGGATAAGCATTTCAACATGGTCACCTGCGTCCTGCATGCCAAGTTTATTTTTCCTGATGCCAAGAATTACCTCAAAATTTCCAGCACAAGTGGCTTGCTATTGGTTTTCTCTTCCCAAGTATTTCCTCCAGTATCCCAGTGCCAGCATTTTACCATGGGTGCCCCCATGACACAGATCCCAATTGCAGTTTGACAGCGTCAGCATTTTGTCATGGATGTCCCATTTTTCAAGTATTAGCTCTAGTATGCCAATAGCAGCATTTTGCCATGGGAGCCTTTGTAAGCCAAGAATTACTTTTAGTATGCCACAGTCAACTGCAGACTCTCACGTAGAAAGCCATTTTATAGCTGATGCTCAGTTGCATGCTCTCACTCACACTCACTCTCCCTCACTCACATTCATTCGCACTCTTTCACACTCCGTATCTTGCATTCATTCTTACCTTCACTCACTCAGTCTCGCTCATTTGTAATCCCTTTCACTCAGATTTAATCATGATTTTTCACTTACTCATTTGCACTCACTCCTACTCTCATTCACTCATTCATTTATTCTCTTTCGGAATCACTCATTCTCACACAGAGTAACCCTCACTGTCACTCTCTCTCACTCACACTCGTAATCACACGCTCTAACAATTCCTCATGTTGCCAGCCAACGTTTAGTTCCACCTCCATGTGCCCCATTTTATTATCATGCTAACAGAGCACAATAGACTATTATTATACACTGTTAGTAGGGTAAAAAATAGTCAGAAAACAAGGCGCCCAGAAGGGAGGCCGCGTTTGGTTTTGCTTTGCCCCTGTGTTCTTGCCATTGATTTTGAGATATCTGAGATCAGGGGTTGCATAGGCAGTGCCAGGGGTCACCAGAGGCAAGCCTAAGGTTGCACCTGGAAACCGGTTGAACCCTAATTAACTTCCATGTAACATATATCAACAATGGAAAGCAGAGATCAGCTTTAACGGTCTGGAAAGATGTGCCACAAGAAAGATAAAGCATGTTAATGACTTTATCGAAGTCCTTTCAGACCTTTCTGTTCACAAAATTATTTTTAGTGGTCCCATATATGTGTGTACCCATTTGTGCTCTATTACAATTGTTTGTTTAGTAACTAACAGAAGACTAGGGTCAATTTGATTTGTGGGTGTTACCATAAAAATGAAATGATAATGATATTTCTGGCATTATCAATGCTTGTTATCTGGTTTCTATGTGCTTTGAATTAAGCTGGTTTACAAGAACTAAAGTGATTTTCGTTGAACCTCACAAACTGGTCATGAGAAGACAAAATAGTACTGATCTGTATTGTTCTTTACTAGCAATTAGTGGACTTCTCTAGAAAAATAACTTTTCTCACAAGCATAGTTAATAACATGTGTTAATGTGGTTATGGTGTCAATGAATGTTTAAAAAAAACAAAACTATTTATTGAGCATTTTCATGCATACATTTTAATGAGCAAACAACTCATGCACATTTTCTTTGTTCACCAGGTTACCAGAGAGTGAAACAGGGATCTTGTGGAAAGGCCATATGTCATGCATACTTTGTCCATCCCACTCCTGAGCCCATAGGTCTTATAGTGCCAACGGAGTGCTGTGTAGCATTTTAGGACCATAGTGTAATTTTCCTGATTCATGCCCATATATAGGTATAAATCACCTTGTCCTTATTAGGCATAGAAATCATTGCCATATTTAGACATAGCTCATGCAATCCAAATATGGCATGGCTACTTCCACTAGTTCCGAAAATCCACAACGATTTCTTGGAAAACTCGGCTTCAGCAGTTAGGGACTTCCCCTTGCTTGAATATTGATTTGTCCAAGAACTCATGGAATTTGCAAAGAACTGAGACTCTTTGATGATGTTATTATGTCCACCTTTACGTCAAACTCGGCACCTTCAAGGTATAAATATGCCCACACTTGCCCAAGCAAACACACGGTGGTTTGGAGCAGTTTGACTATCTACTTGCCCGAAGCATCCTGCTACAGCAAGTGCCAAAGGAAGCCGACCCTCCAGCAGACTTTTTATTGAAAACACCCGTCTCTCTATTTCTCTGCACCTCTGGTGAAACGAAGCATGCACAAATGACTGAGTAAAATATCTATCTATTGTTTCCACAACTCTGAAGATACGTTTTATCTTGGGAAACAAAGTTGTCATGTTTATAAGGTTGTCAGAAACTAATCCCTTCTTGTGAACTCGAGACAGTTTCTAGTGACCTCTGAGCTAGCTGGCACTCACAATTAAGTCTAATATATTCGATAGAGACCTAGTAGACATAAGTCCTACGTCACATCTATAGGATATGTTATTCCAATGCGCAGAGCCTATTGGGCATACAGGAACTACACTACAGGATAATGGTGTGCGAGATTGCAAGGTGCTCATCTGAATCATAATACATGTCAAAGCATAACAGGAAATGGAGAGCGTGGGAACACAGGGGTGGAAAGGGGGACCAGTGACCAGCCTCTAGCTATTGAGCCAGGAGAAAGGGTACGACCAGCTAGACCGTTGTCCAGTCAGTAATCTCTGCGCTACTCCTTATCGCCCGTGGTATGGGATTGTGGTGGCCCCTCACACTCTGCGTGTGATCGCGGTTATAGTTCCAGCAATTCCCATATATCTCTAGGTCAGGCCTAAGGGGTCATAAGGCCCCAATAGGTTGAAAGTTGCTCCTGGAAGAACACTGCATCCCTGAACCACTCCCCTCTGTGTGGGACCCAGCTTCTACCCCAGTTATTCGCTATGCATCTATTTGCAAGCAGCTGAAGCATGGCTGCTAGTTTTTTACCTTCCGTTGGCAGGTCCTTCACATACCCAAGCAGCACAGTCATGGGAGAATCATTCGATTCACAGGTCAAGCATCTACTCCATTGCCTCAAAAATAGTCTCCCAATAGGGTTGAGTACTGGGGCAGTCCCAGACGAGATGGAAGAAGGACGCTGCGGGGGAGCAGCATCGCTGGCAGCGTGCCTCATCTGTCAGGCCTATTTTGTGGAGCCTCAAGAGTGTTCTGTACAATCTATGCAGAAATTTGAAATGGATGAGATGGAGCCAGTAATTTGCGCCTGCGTGCAGCAAAATGTCCACTGCTCCTGCATGATTGAGATGCCGAGCGAGGCTTCCCACTCCTGTTGAGCCCGCAGGGTTCATGGGGCGCTGAGCGCTGCATATCAGAGTATAATCGTGTGATCACCTTATGTGGAGAGGGTTTTTTAAAGAATTGCTCAAGTGTGTAGAACGTGGCTGGCGCAGCTGGGAAGGAGAGATAAGAACGCAGCTGATAGTATGTCATCTGTTCCAGTGTAATCAGGTCCCCTCCCTGCCGCACCTGTTGCAGCTCTATAAAGTTCCCCTCTGGGAATATGTATCCCATTTTGGTAAGCTGGAGTTTCCTCAATGGAGCTCAACGGCCTGCTTTCTTCAGAGGCTGGGGACAGAAGCGGCGTACTTCTCCAGCTGTATTCTGCGGCGCTGCTCATGCCACGCCCACACCGTGCATCCAACCGTATCCACACCAGAACGCTGCACAGGGATAACAAGTTGTATACACATATGACATAGACAAAAAGAACATAAGTAGGGATGAAAGGAAGAGAAACACTTGGGGAAAAACATGATGTATACAATTTTCAGTTCGAAATATAGAAAAATCCAACAATTACATATGTGGGAGTACAGGGTAAGTACAAAGTGGATAGCAGCCAGTCAGTCCAAGGTGTAGCAGCAGCAAAAGTAAATCAAGATATGCAGGGAATTTAGTGTGTAGGACCTTGTGGGTGATACATGCCAGTATGAGTTGGATTCTGGCTTCAAGAGGAAGTCAGTTCAGTGCCTTCATATGCGGTGAAATGTAGTTGAATTTTTTTGAGCCTGTCAAGTGTCTGGCGGCGGCATTGAGGCAAGTTTTTAGGAGAGCTTTGGAGATCTTGGGTAGGCCACAAAGGGTAAAGCATCCATATTTGATTCTGGTGATAACTAATGCCTGAATTGCCATGTTTATGTCAGAGGTGTTTAGTTTTCTCAGATAGCTCAGGTGAAACCTGGCAGTTTTAGTCATCGATGTGGTCTAGCATATTCAGGTTGCTGTCTAGGATTATTCCGAGAGATTTGGCAGAGTCCACTAAGGTCGGTGTGCAGTTTAGTGCTGTGATCAACGTAGTCCACTTCTAAATGTCAGAGTTGCTTTTGGGAGGGGAGATTAGAAGGAACTCAATTTTTGGAGCATTTAGTTTGAGCTGATTGAAGGCAAAGCAAAACCAAAGGGGATGATGGACAGAGTGTTGAACAATGCACAACTCACCCCCCAGTCAACTGATCTGGGTTTAATCCATCATCATTCTTTAGCTCACTCTGCCACCCCAGTTCAGACATGGCCATATGCAATCAGTATGACCCTGTGCCTCATGAGAACAGTCCAGCCCGAACGGCCAAGCCATGTCTTCTCTGGACCAGAAATAAGCATCCTGGGACCGGTTTCTGGCTAATCAGCCGTCATCAGCCAGGCTAGCTTGAATCCAGTGGCAAAGTGAGAAAGGGACCCACGTCTGGGCATACCCTGCCAACTTAGGGCAAACAAAGCCATTGGACAGTCAACTTCAGGGCCTCATTCAGGGAATAGGTCTCCTCTGGAGATGAGATTTTGATGTACTGTCTGTCATCGGCATACGTGTAGAAGGAGATATTGGCGGTATTCTGCTAACGATTTGAAGTAGAGATTGAAGATGATAGGGGAAAGAGTTGATCCTTGGGAGACTCCCATCGTAATTGGGGAAGGAGCAGATAGATTACTGTTGGCTAAGAATGTCCGGGAGCAATTCCGGAGAAAGAATCTAAACTATTCAAGCACGGATCCCCCTAGTCCCATCCTGAGTTTGAAGCCTTCAAGAAACTTCTTGTGGTTGGCTGTGTCGAATGCAGAGGATAGATCTAATAGAATTAGGAGACAAGTTCTGCACTGGTCAAGGCTTGGAGAGCATCATCCACAATATGAAGAATAGTAGTTTCCGCGCTGTGCTCCGGCTTGAACCCAGATTGGAAACTGTCTAGTAGATTGAAGTTAGTGATATGTTGGCTCAATTTAAGTTGCACACATTTCTCCAGAACTTTCACTAGAAGTGGGATATTGGATAATGGACTAAAGTTGTCTGGTGTGGCATGATTCAACGTTGTATTTTTTAAAGATGGGGATGACTTGACCGGCTTTTAGAGAGTCAGGTATCGACCTTGTAGTAGGGAGGTGTTGATTATTGCAGTCGAAATAAGAATGATAAATTGGGAGGTGGGTCATCAAAGTGGTTTTCGGATTTAAGGAGGATCAAATTTTCAAGGTGGAATGGTTGTCATGTAAGTTGAAGTTGGACCAGTGCGCTTGGTTTTTGGGTGTTTTCTATGGGGTGGGGGGACGAGAGGAGAGCTAGGACCCATCAGGAGGGGGTCAGAAGTAGGTAGCAGAAATAAGGTTGTTTCCTAGGGAGGTAATTTTGGTAGTAAAGAAGGAGGAGAACATCTCACAGGTTATTAGGGATTTTTTAGTTTTTTTTGGAAGTTTTATTCAGTTTGTTAGATTGGTGTTTGATCATTTATATAGCCATGTGTAGGTGGAGCAGTGCTACTTGGTTGTGTTTGGGGACAGTGTGCGTCATGAATTGTGTGGGGTACACCCACTGGAGGCCAAACTGCACCAGGGTGCAGCAATAATATAGGTCAAAGTCAGGCGCACCCAGGCCACCCTGCTCAAATGGTATTGTAAGATTCCCTAGTGATTCTAGGCTGTTTACCAGCCCACACCAGCGTAACCTTATTGGAGCATAATCTTCTCCTGAATCTGTTTGTAAGTGAGAGGGGAAGATTGGTGAAAAGGTAGAGGAATTTAGACAGGACCACCATTTTTGCAATGGCCACCCACCTGGTCATAGATAGCGAAAGACTCTCAAGCCAATCCATCAGTCGTTCATAGTTGGAGTGCCGTAGTTCCTCAGTGTTGCGAGTTATCCAGATACCCAAGTACTTCACTGGGACCTCAGCCCACTGCAATGGGAACTCTGAATGGAATTTAGTTGTGACCTCCATCAGTGGGAAAATCATTGACTTTGCCCAGTTTATCAGTATCCCCGAGAGCCAACCAAAGCTAAGGAACTCCCTGATAAGAGGATCCAGGCTGTCATGGGTGCGTTTTACATATAGTGTGACAGTGTCCGCATCTAGAGAGAAAAGTATTACCTGAGGGATGAACGCCAAGCCTCTGTGTGAATGGTGTTGTTGTAGGCGGGCCTCGAGGAGCTCCATGGCTATGTCAGAGTAAGGACGACAGAGGGCACCCCTGCCGCGTGCTACAGGAGACTGGGAATGGAGGTGACATCACGCCATTAACTCGGATCCACACAGAAGGGAAGGAGTACAAGAGTGCAATGAGTTTAATAAATTTTGCGCTTCGCCATATACGGGCAAATAGTGCAAAGAAGCAAGGCCGCTCGAGCTAATCAAATGCATTGGTGGCATCTAGAAAAGTCGCCTCTGCTTTCAGCTTCGGGTCCACGTCCTGCATTTTGGCAAAAAGTGTACATATGTTTTGGGCAGTGGCTCTACCCAGGACAAAACCGCACTGGTCTGGTCGTAACACCAGGGGAAGCAATGGAAGACACACAATCAAAGAAGGGCCTGCCCGTCAATTTCAATCAAGGCCTCAAGAAGCGGTCATTAGATAATTACAAAAACTGCTCCTTACGACAGAAAAAGGAAGAAAATTGATAAGAATTTACAGATTTTATTACATGATATAATTCTTCAGTCAATATAAATATTAGACAAAGTACGAACTTTTCTTAAAATTCAAAACATAATTCATCATAATAGTCCCACATATCAGTCTCAAACATACCTTCCATTTCAACATACATTCCATAATAACATACATTCCATACCACATACATACAACATATCAGAGTACATGACAGCAACTGGCTGATCTATATAGTACAGAATGGACATAAATTCTCGGGGAGATGGAACAAAGATCAGTTAAAGTATCCCCTAGAGAGAAAACGCTGACGCGCGTTTCGGTGTGTGGCCCCAGCCGGGGCTACACCTTCATCCGGGTTGGGATGTACAGATTAATGTGGGACATAATACTCTGAAATGAAAACATATAAATATTTCAGCAAAAACACATCCTGATACATAGATAATCAAAGAAACATATAACTGTCCAAGGAGCAGATCAATGTAAGGATATAAACATTTCAAAAATATATGCCAAGGATATGCTGCAATAGGGCACTGCATCAGGTCATTAAGAAATCCACTAGTGAAATATATCCAGGGTTTAATAAAATAAGAAGAATAGGTCCAAAACACCCAAGTGATTTGTAAAGAAAAATAAAATTCAAGATGAAAAAGAAAAAGAATCAACAGAAACAAGAATGTGTGATCACACAGTTCCAAAGCCCACATGATAAAGGACTCATCATTCAAGAACTAACGTGAGACCCACATTCCCTCATGCCACATAATTGAAATTAAATGAAATTAAATGAAAATGAGTTTTGTAAAGCGCATGTAGCTGCCCTGGGGCGTCCAAGCGCTGAGACTAATACAGAGGTGCAGTTAGAGGAAAATGATGACCCAGTGAAAGTTCTACTTATTGAACAGAAAGGTTTTTAATTGCTTGCGAAAAGAGGTGAGTTCTGGATTAGACCTTAGATATTGGGGGAGAGCATTCCACATCTTGGCCCCGTTATAGGAGAAAGAGCGGCCACCCATTCCAATTCTCTTTATTTTAGGTACCATGGCCAGAGTGGCAAAGGCTGAGCGCAACTGTCTGGCAGGATGGTACGGGGTGACAAGGGATCAGCTATGAATATAGTAGCCTCAGGGGCACCATACCAGTCAAAAAGGTAGGACCCCTGGGTATTCGAAGGATGTAGAATAATCTTTGCAGGGCCAGATAACTACCAGGCCCCACCACAGGTACTTCAACAGGCGGTGTCTGAAAAGGAATAATGAATGTTAAACAACAGGGCTCCATCTCGGAAACTATACACTAATGTTGTACCCCCAAGCTGATTATCAATGAACCCAAACACCAATACCTACCATGAATCTTCAAAGTAGGCAGCCATGTATTGGGTTCATTTAAAGTCCTATCCAAGAAGTGGATACCATAGGGTGATGAAAAACTGGAGGAAGCGTAGCACGAGCCAACCTTTTTTTTTTTTTTTAACTTTATTTATTGGAGTTTTTGGTCATTGCATAACAGAAGGCACACATAAATTTACAGTTATTGCAAATGTATCTTATAAAGAAAAACATTGGTCATCATGAGGCAGTGCATGCTATATCCAAACTTGTGCAATTACATATCTTACGGTAGTCAGTCATAACAACATTTTTCAACCAATGTGGCAACCATATTGCTCATTAATGCCATAGCCCACATGCGCACCGTACATGGTGTTCACTTACATTCATCAATGATCAACGGTAGCCTTGGAAACAAAGTGCCCTACCTCTGTAACATATGGGGAGCAATACTAGGCAGTGTGGTCAGTGTCTGGTGTACCCTGGTGGTCGGGGTTGCCCTGCGCCAGTAAGTAGCATTGTAATGGGGCCCAGATATCATTTGGTCTGGAAGACACAGGTAATAATTCTGCATATGTTGCCAATTGTTCTTGGCAATATGTAAGGTCACCTATCCAGTCCTTGAATTTCGGCGCCCTTACTCTGCCCCATCGGCATGCTACCCTTCGTTTAGCCAGAGCCACAAACTTGCGATGCGCTGCCTGTAGTGGTTCGACATAGCCCAATAGCGCCAAAACCGGGGATGGTTCCAGCGTAACATTTATCATTTTGGTCAGGGCTGTAAAAACCTGCTGCCAATACAGTTGCACTCCCTCACAAGCCCACGCCAGATGCAAAAAGTCTGCCCCTTGAGCATGGCATCTGTCACACTCATCCGAATTGCGTAGTCCGTATCTATGCATGAGAGCAGGTGTGTAGTATAGTCTATGTAGGTATTTATAATGGATTATCCTAAATTTGCTGCTTGCTGAAACCCGTTCAGTCTGCTGTGAGCAGAAGTCCCACTGCCTCTCCGTCAGTTCCATACCCAACTCTTGACCGCACTTTGTTTTAGCTATCGGGACAGGTAGTTCCCTCAGCATATGTACTGTCTGATAGATCGTCGATACCAATTTCTTGGCCGTTTCTCCTTGGAGCATCCTTTGTAGCGGTGCCAGGACCGGGGGTTCATTAGGAAAGTCAGGTGTGAGAGACCTAAGTCCTTGCCGAAGGCGAATGTACAGAAAGGTGTCGAGAGGTGAGCAAGGAGCACCCTAAAACATATGTTCCTGTGTGCGGAATGTGCCGTCATGATACAGGTCCCCCCATGATGTCACCCGGATACATTCAGCTAGTTTGCGGAATGCAGTTTTCTGCAACAGTTGCATGTCAGGATAATACGCGAGTGGCAAAAGTGGTGAGTATATCAAGGGGATATCAAGCATTTTGCCCAGCTGAAGCCAAGCGTTGGTCGTGGCCAACACCGTTGTCAGTGTCTTGTCTCTGCCAGGGGGTGGAATATAGACTGTGCCTTCAATCGGAACCGGTGAAGCCAGCCAGTGTTCCGCCGCTACCTGTGGCATATACCGGGGTTGGTGCACCCAGAAAAAAGCGTAGTGTGCGCTATAATAATACAATTCAAAGTCGAGAATTCCAAAGCCCCCTTGCTCATAATGCCTATTCAGAGTCTTCCAGGTTAGTCTTGGGTTTTTCCTTCCATACACCAGACGGGTGAGTTCCGACCTCAGATGTTGAAAAAAAATCTCCCAGGGTAAAAGGGGATATTCAGGAATAAATAAAGCAATTGTGGAAGGATCACCATCTTTATCAAGGATGCTCTACCTGCTAATGATAGCGGCAGAGTGATCCAGCATGCTTCCATGTCTGAGAGGCGGACCATAAATGGTTCATAATTAATCCTCATTAGCTCCTCTCTGTCCTTTGATATATGTATCCCTAAATATTTAAATTCATCCTCACACCAGGTTATTGGGCAGCCGTAAGTGGAAAGAAATATGATTTGCTCCAGTTTATTGAAATGCCGGATAACCTACCACAGACAATGAACTCTCTAAGGACGGGATTCATATTGTGTTGGGGGTTTCAGATATAAAGCGTGATATCGTCTGCGTTAGAGGGATATCAAGATGTGTCGCTTATTACACAGTAGTGCCTCATCATTATGATGTTGTCGCAGCTTCGCTGCTAAGGGTTCTACTGCAATCGCAAAGAGTAGGGGCGACACCGGACACCCCTGCCTCGTGCCTCTCGTAATAGGTATTTCCTGCGACACCCTTCCATTAATAACTACTTTAGCCGTGGGCGAGTCATATAGTAGTCTAATCCAGGATTAAAAAAATGGGCGGGAATCCCATACGACTCATTACTCCAAATACATAATCCCATTCTATTGAGTCAAACGCCTTAGTGGCGCCTAAAAAAATCGCCGCCATTGGCAGTTCTTCCGAAATAGTATTCATAACTGAAAAGAAGGTTCTCAGGTTATGAGACGTTGCCCTACCAGGAACAAAGCCCGACTGATCAGGCAAAATCAACCCCTCCATTAGAAGATTAAGACGCGTAGCAATAAGTTTCGCTAGGATTTTAATATCACAGTTGAGTAGCGACAGGGTTCGATAGGAGTCGCAACTGTTGGGCGACTTACCCGGTTTTAGCAACGATGTGAAAAGAGCCACTCTCATGGAGGGGGGCAGGTGTACCACTTCCCGCAGTATTGGGGCCATAAAGTCTATGTAGGTTTTATAAAATTCAATTGGGATGCAGTCTAGGCCCGTGGCTTTGCCCGATTGCATATGCATTATAGCATCCCGCACTTCATCTAACTCGAACGGGGCGCTCAGGAACCTTTGCTGCACATCACTCAGCCATCCCAAAGATACATCGTCCAAGTATTCATTTAAATTTAGCATGCCTGTCCTCATAGTAGTGTATAGCTTTGTGTAGTGTGCTGTGAAGGTATTTAATATGTTTGCAGTATCTCTATAGACTATTCCGTCTAGTCCCTCTATTTCCAGCACTACTGTCGCTTGCCGTGCCAGTCTAATTGTCGCAGCCAACGCCCTACCCGGTCTCTCTCCTTCACCGTAACGGCGCGTCGTCCAATAACGCCCCCGAAATTTAGATTCTCTATGAGCTTCCTCAGCGTATTCTGAAAGCTTCCCCCTTAGTTGCGATTGGGTCGCCCCATCTGGGAGTACTGCCAACGAACCCTACAGCAATTTGAGCTCGTTCTCGAGTGTGCTTAGTTTATGTACTATACTTTTGAGCACCCCTGATCCTTTCGCAATGCATATCCCTCTCAAGGTAAATTTAAAAGCCTCCCATATAGTTTCGACATTGCCTAGGGTGCCCATATTACGCACAAAGAAGTCTAAAGCTTCCTCTCTAAGTTCCTCCTGAAAGGCAGTGTCAAGTTAAATAACAACAAAGCCTGTAAGTCAAATGGTGCTGAGGTATAATGATTGACACTGGTAATTTTGCACAAGAGTGAAACCAACAAAAGACTATCAACTGTAGCTGATTAAGTCCTATCAGCCCACCAGATGGCGGAGCCTCATCATGTAGGACTCCAGTACCAAGTACCACTTTATTTTCTTGCACTGCACATATCAGCCTCACCCTCTGATCTAACAACTGTGGTACCATACCTGGGTTTAGTGTTGCGTCGCTAAACTACAACCGGGCGACTGCACACTTACCTTGGTACTGGAGTCCTACATGATGAGGCTCCGCCATCTGGTGGGCTGATAGGACTTAATCAGCTACAGTTGATAGTCTCTTGTTGGTTTCACTCTTGTGCAAAATTACCAGTGTCAACCATTATACCTCAGCACCATTTGACTTACAGGCTTTGTTGTTATTTAAGTAGTTACACAGGGGGTATTAGCCTGTTTGGTCGTTAAACACCTCCCTCAGACCCTCTCTTACGAGTTGTTTAGATAGGCAGTGTCAAGTAACATAGTGGGTTGCAAGCGCCAGCTAGCTCTCGGCGGGCCCAAGTCCACCGCACTCAATGTGAGCCTCACTGGTGCATGGTCTGAATAGGTCCTAGCTAGATGTTTCACGTTTGTGATCACCGGGCACAGTCCTTGAGATAAGAATATGTAGTCTAAGCGCGCCCAAGATGCCGCATGCGCAGTAAAGTGTGTGCCCTCCCGCATGGCTGGGTGAAGATGCCTCCAGGTGTCTACCAGGCCGTACTCCGTGAGTATGTTATGTAGCTCAGCTCGTGCTTTTGTATAGTGATGGGAGCTCGGGTGTGATCTGTCCGACGCGGGGTCACTTGCCACGTTAAAGTCTCCTCCCCACATTATGTAATCAGTCCCAGTGCCTACAACATTGCCCCAAAGCTCTGTAAAAAAAAGGGGGTCATCCGTGTTGGGACCATAACAACATGTTAATGTGATTGATGCATATCCCAACCTCCCCCAAACCATACAGTATCTCCCTTGTGTGTCTTGTTTCTTCCCTGCCAAAATGAATGGTGTGCCTTTTTTTTACCAGAATTGCAGTGCCTCTCGCATATGTTGAGTACGAGGAAAATAACCTGTATTTTGCCCACCTACTAGCAAAGGTGTTGTTTGATTGCGGATTGAAATGCGTTTCTTGGAGGAACGCAATGTGTACAGCATGCCTATCTAAATATGACAGTACTTGCCTTCTCTTACGCGTGTCTCCCATCCCTCTCACATTCCATGTGAGGAGATTCAGATCACTTACTGCCATTAAATGTGCATGTCCCAAAGGGAAATCTTATTGCATGTTTAGGCATCGCGTACCTGATCCCCACCATCCTGTAGCATATTGCTAGTATCTACTGACGTACCATGCTTTACATTTTGCCATGCCGACCATGAGTCTGAGTTCTGTGATATGTACCTGTCCAATGTGAATCTCCTAGGTGTAACTCACTACAACAACTTGCCTCCCAGACCACCCCACATCCCCCCACCTCCTCCCGAGTCACCGGTGGAAACATCCCTACCAGGTAATGTGAAAACAACAGCCTTCATGCCCTCTGATCCTCCCTCCTCCCACTGAGGAAGCCCCATCTTTCCAGTAGGCACAGCCCGCCCCCCCTGCCCTCAACAACAGTAACATAGCTATCCAGTTAAAACTGCTTAGCATAGGGGAACACCCGTTGGGGGGCATCTCTAGGTGGTCACACAGCCACTGCTCCTCCTCAAGCCCCACGACCTGTGCAACCTCTAGGCTTAGTCCAAGGAGGGGCGGTGGGACCTGGAATACATTACCACCGGAATAGTCGCTAACTGTTCAGATGTTCTTCCATCAAGTGTCCCCAGCCCCGTAACTGTACTGCATCTCGCCAACATCATATGTCGAAGTCTTTCACACCGAAGGTTATTCATATTATCTGCATCTCAGGATTCTTCGTCCGTCTCCTGAGCGTTGTCTGGGCGCCTTGCGCCCCGCCCATTTGTACTGCGCTGCGCTTTCTTCAGTGTTCACAAATAGTCTTCCACTTGCTGAGGATTTGTAAAGAAACGCTGCTTCCCCTGGTGCGTCACCCGGAGCCGAGCAGGATACAGCAACGCATAGTCAATTTGTGCTGTGCAGCGTTTCTTTTTCACCTCAATGAATTTACGTCGTTCCTCCTGTACTAGCGGGGTGAAGTCTGGGTAGATCGAGAAGGCCACTCCCTCATATGTCAGATTTTGCTTTGTACGTGCTGCACGCAAGGCCACATCTCGATCGTGATGATTTAATAGTCTCGCTATTATGGGTCTAGGCGGATATCCGGGCTTTGGCTTCGGTCCAAGAGATCTTTGAGCTCGTTCCACTATGAACTGCGTGGAGAAGGCGTCTGCGCCAATGGCGGCCAGGAGTAGTTTTTCAATATTGTCCTCCATGCGCCCCGTGTTAGTGGATTCTGGGATCCCAGTTATGCGGATGTTGTTGCCCCTACTACGGGATTCCAAGTCCTCATTCTTTGCTGCGATAACCCGTAGCAGTTTATCCATTCTTGTAAGTTGCACTGTGTGACTAGCCGTGGTGTCGTCATTTTCTGAGATGCGCCGCTTCGTCTCTGTAATCCTTTCCTCATGCTCGTCCATCTTGTGCACAATCGCGTCCATCCTTGATGACATCCTATCCACTTTATCGACCACTGTGCCGAATCCTTGCCTCATTTCTTCTAGTATCTGCTGTATCTCAACGTCCATAGGGGTAGCCCTGCCACTTGCCCGATCCGTCCCACTTGGCTCACCATCCTCTGAGTTGGGTTTTGGTCCTTTTTTGGCTGCATCAAAACTAAGTTTGGGCTGACGGTTATCCTGCTTCCCCATAGCGCTGTTACCTTATGCCTGCTCTGTGTAAACCACCTCCAGTGGGCAGCGCCAGTGCAATTCACCACAGTCTCCCGCTCCAATGGTCGTTATAGAAGTGAGAAGCAAGTGTCTGGGGCGTTTTAGGCATACGCTTCCCAGGGCTCACTCAGTTAACAGTTCTAACCTTGGTAGGAAGTAACTGGGTATGCCCACGCACAGCTGAAAACACCTCTCAGATCCGCAAATTTGCCACTTCACAGGTGGTCTGCCACTTTAAAATGCTTGTGATGACTTTACTCAATTTTTGCCGTTGCAGTGAGTGCCTCCGAGTCGCAGCGTCCTGCTCTGCAGGTTCCGTTCCCTTCACAGCCCCCTAGTACATCATGCGCTTTACTGAGATCCATTGCCCTGCCTAGGGCATCGCTAGTCAGGCATCTCCGCCATAACACTCTTGCATCCAGGTGACAGCACTGCTTGGTGTTCCTGCTGCTGACAGGTAACTGCCTCCAATAGGGCCCTTATCGCCACTGCTGCTGGTTGGCGCTTAACGCTCAAGGGATGTGCTACCTCTGCCTTCCGTGTGAATTACCTCAAAGCTTGCCTCCCAGCGCACTACTCTTCATGCCTTCTCTCGCGTTTGTTCCCAGTCCGGTCGCAATCATGGGCCCGCAGCTGCTTCAAGCGTGTCTCTGCTGCGCTCCCCTTCCTCACTCTTCCGTTGGGCCCCCCACCCGGTTTCCTCCAGGGGGGGGGGGGGTGTATGCAGTGCTTCAGCGGTCAGCCCGGTACCGGGGGGGGGGCGGCCTCACCTTCTTGTCGTAATCGGTATTTATTGCGGGCAAATTCGTCACCGGGTGCTGCGGCCTCCTCTCCACGTGTATAGCTGCGGCCTTTCCTAGCCATGGGCGCCGCTCTCCTCTCACCTCCGAGTTCCAGCGCCAGCTCCGGGGAGCAGTTCAGCCTCGCATATCTCAGGAATGGGACCTCCGATTTTGTTCAAACTTTCACCGAGGTCGGGGATCACCTTTGTTTATAATACTGTGGATTTTCAGCTAGCACACGATCCGGATCGTCAGGATAAATGAAGGATTCCGGTCTAGGCAATAGGCGCCTCACCCAAGGGCGGCCATTCTGTTGTGCGCCCTCTAGCGCCCCCTAGCACGAGCCAACCTTGAATTTGGTCCAAAGGTGGAGGTTCAAAATTCTAAAAGGAAAAGAACTATGACTTAGATGCATCCAAACCGACATAAGGCAGACAACGCTGCAAAGCCAGAGAATAATAAAGTCAGGGGGCAAACGGTATTCGTCTTAAAAGAGGCCAACAAGTAAGGAAGTGTAAGGGTCTAGGCTAGCACCATAATCAATAAAGAAGACCGGGCGTCCATGCGATGTATGGTGAATATAAGTTTAGGGTATACTAATGCCTAGATTGTAATCAGAGCCTCGCCGCTGGTCTAACCAATCCCGAACACAAAGGTGGCTGGATGATTGGAAGGCCACGTGGGGGAAACACAAGAGCTAGTACCGATTAATTGCAGCGGTTGACCCGGTAACGGGCAATCCACAGGTGAACGCATAGCCCCTTAATTGCGTCACAGATATACTAGTAAGAAACCCCCCATGGGCCCGGTGACAGATAATCCTACCTAAGGAAACATAGCCTACTAGTTACAACCCCAAAGAAGCGGAAACAACAGTTACAACGCAACTGTTACAACGGACTACTTTTACAACGCAACCATTACAACGCAGGATCCTTTACAACGCATGCCTTTACAACGCATGTCATTACATAGCAGATGCTATTACAACGCATGCCATTACAATGTAAGTATAGGTAAGTTTATCTTTTTTAATACATTTATTTAATTTGGGTTATGGGTACAGGGGTATTTTTAGGGTTCAGGGCTAGGTTTGGGTTTTGGGGTACAGGGGTATTTTTAGGTTTCAGGGCTAGGTTTGGGTTATGGGGTACAGGGGTATTTTTAGGTTTAAGGGCTAGGTTTGGGTTTTGGGGTACAGGGGTATTTTTAGGTTTCAGGGCTAGGTTTGGGTTATGGGGTACAGGGGTATTTTTAGGTTTCAGGGCTAGGTTTGGGTTATGGGGTACAGGGGTATTTTTAGGTTTCAGGGCTAGGTTTGGGTTTTGGGGTACAGGGGTATTTTTAGGTTTCAGGGCTAGGTTTGGGTTATGGGGTACAGGGGTATTTTTAGGTTTCAGGGCTAGGTTTGGGTTTTGGGGTACAGGGGTATTTCTAGGTTTCAGGGCTAGGTTTGGGTTTTTGGTTATAGGGGTATTTTTAGGTTTCGGGGCTAGATTTGGGTTATGGGGTACAGGGGTATTTTTAGGTTTCAGGGCTAGGTTTGGGTTATGGGGTACAGGGGTATTTTTAGGTTTCAGGGCTAGGTTTGGGTTTTGGGGTACAGGGGTATTTTTAGGTTTCAGGGCTAGGTTTGGGTTTTGGGGTACAGGGGTATTTTTAGGTTTCAGGGCTAGGCTTGGGTTATGGGGTACAGGGGTATTTTTAGGTTTCAGGGCTAGGTTTGGGTTTTGGGGTACAGGGGTATTTTTAGGTTTCAGGGCTAGGTTTGGGTTATGGGGTACAGGGGTATTTTTAGGTTTCAGGGCTAGGTTTGGGTTTTGGGGTACAGGGGTATTTTTAGGTTTCAGGGCTAGGTTTGGGTTTTGGGGTACAGGGGTATTTTTAGGTTTCAGGGCTAGGTTTGGGTTTTGGGGTAGAGGGGTATTTTTAGGTTTCAGGGCTAGGTTTGGGTTTTGGGGTACAGGGGTATTTTTAGGTTTCAGGGCTAGGTTTGGGTTTTGGGGTACAGGGGTATTTTTAGGTTTCAGGGCTAGGTTTGGGTTTTGAGGTACAGGGGTATTTTTAGGTTTCAGGGCTAGGTTTGGGTTATGGGGTACAGAGGTATTTTTAGGTTTCAGGGCTAGGTTTGGGTTTTGGGGTACAGGGGTATTTTAAGGGTTCAGTTTTTATTAAACTACTTTAATTAAATTATATTAACTAAATTAAATTAAATTAATTAAATATTTATTACTTACATTATTTAAAAAATTATATACTTACCTATACTTACGTTGTAATGGCATGCGTTGTAATAGCATCTGCTATGTAATGACATGGTTGTAAAGGCATTCGTTGTAAAGGATCCTGCGTTGTAAAAATCGAGTTGTAATGGTATGCGATGTAAAAGTATGCGTTTTAACGTCATACATCCCCAAAGAAGTCATAAGGGACCCCTAACACTCATCATGCGTGATATCCAAAGTCGTCGTCCTCATGGGAAAGATCGTGAGGCTGTCCTGCACCGTTGCCGCGTTCTTCTCGATAGTAAAGCGAGAGAAAAACGAATCCGGTCAGGGCGCCATTTAAATATTGCAGACGTACACGCGGGATCACACGCCGGCGTGCCTCACAACATTGTGGTAGTCTCCATAGAAAGCGGACTACCAGAGTAAATCCTAGCAGCCATCTTATAATACTATAGAGGCTCAAAGGATACAATTGCAATAGGATATATACACGGGGAGGGGAGGGCCTATTAATTACTAATTCTATGTTCACCGAGGCCACTGATAGAGTAAACAGCCATGAGTCCCGACAGAGAATATGGAGAGCAAACACTCTTCAGAATTAAAGGATCGATCACAAATACTATGTACAATGAAGCAAAATAAAAAAGATATATAGTAGAAAGGCATAATATGTATATATATTTTTTTCTCCTAATACATCGCAGCGGAAGGGTAACAACAGTTTTAAAGCAAAGGACGACTGCGGGTGACCAGAAATGGGTTGGACAGCAAATTTAAAGCCAAAGTACAGGAAAAGATTTTCTTTTAGCAGGAATCTGATAAGAGAAGTAATTGGAAGCCCTTGGCATAAAGATGCCTGCGAGCAGCACAGGGGTTGCCGGGGCCGAGGGCATGAGATGCATTAAGGGAAAGTTTCCCTGGCCGGGGGTCCCAATTACAGATTGGCATTCGCCCATGGGCATTCCTCATTGATGCCTCTTTTAACCGAATCTAAAAAGAAGATCCAGAACACCTTTCTTTTTTTGCGTACAGTGGTGGGGTTCACACCAGGAGGCACTAAGATTTTCTCGAGTATGGACCACCTCAATTCTTTATCAGAATGGTTCATCTCATGCCAATGGGTCACTAGGGGGGCACCAGATCTCTGAGTTCGTATGTTGGATCTCTGTTCCCCTATTCTAAAGCGGACCTCCCGTCCAGTTTCACAAATATAGGGAAGATCGCATGGGCACACAATAATGTAGACCACATTAGTCGCGCAGCAGTTCGTCATTTTAGTCAATGAAATAGTGCGGGTAGGGATCTTAATCACATCCCCAATAAGTGCATTGGGGCATGCTTGACAGTTTCCACATCGGTGGTTGCCACTGACTAAGCCAAGGCCACATTCGGAGGTTTGAGTGGATCCTTGAGATTCCTGCAGTTTCCCTCTCACTAGAAAGTTCTTTAAATTCTTGTTTCTCCTGAAAGCGAAGATAGGATTGGGGAGATGTTCCTTCTCATTGTCCAAATTGAGAAGGTATAAGTACGTGTGAACAAATCAATGCGCACATCCCAGTATTTGGGCACACCCTCTGGTTCAAGGATATAGACTCCAATGAATTTCAAAAATTTATTTGAATTAAATTGATTTTCTCATGTTTTCATAAATCTTTCATTAATGGATTATTTGCATCCAATTAATTAGGCTTTACACAAAATCAACGTTGCTCCACGTTGCTCCAATGCATTTCGGGTCGATAACCCCTTTTCAAGGAGCTCTGTAAGAAATGAGAACGATCTGCATTTGTATCATTGTGGTATTAACACATCATAATGTAAAAAACTAACATTTCCCCAACGTGAATGTAAACAAGCAGAAGTCTGTGCGTAAAAGATGCAAAGGTAACCACAACAAGTGAAAATATATGACCAAAAAGGGGCAGAATTGTGAAAGAATGGTAGGCACACTCAGAAGGATGACACCGGGTTTATGGGTGGGTGGCGGGTAATAGAGAATAAGAAAAACAGGTTAAGGATTGCTCACGTGTATGTCGGGCTGAAATACGATGCTGGAGGGATTAAAAAATAAACAAGGCGAGGGTTAGGACAACGCTCGAAGAGCGGGTATAAATGAGGATTGAGGCTCACTGCCAAACGCTGTCGTCGCTTACCAAAGCGGGATTCTGTGGGGGGACTGGTAAAGTCTCCGGGTTCGTGAGATGCAGCGTGAAGTGCCGGGTTGAGGGGAAGAGCCTCTAGTGAAGCTGACTCTATGTTAGCGCGGAGCGCGGACAGTGGACAGAAAATCAAGAAAGGACTAACGTGAGGTGTCTATGGGCGCCATGTTGGAATGGGTGATAGAGCGCTAAAGTGAAGTGAAAAGGGAACCTATGGGAAGGGCTGGCTAGCTCTTCAAGGGGAGGAATAAAAAATATATAAAAAATATAATGTCAAGAGGGTGAAATGAAACATAATAAGGAACAGGTGAAATTACAAAGTAAACATTAGATGCCTGAACATCTCAGTAAACTCGCACAATTATAAATGTGTCCTTATATACCCAGCCGGGTATTTAGGACACATTTATAATTGTGCGAGTTTACTGAGATGTTCAGGCATCTAATGTTTACTTTGTAATTTCACCTGTTCCTTATTATGTTTCATTTCACCCTCTTGACATTATATTTTTTATATATTTTTTATTCTTCCCCTTGAAGAGCTAGCCAGCCCTTCCCATAGGTTCCCTTTTCACTTCACTTTAGCGCTCTATCACCCATTCCAACATGGCGCCCATAGACACCTCACGTTAGTCCTTTCTTGATTTTCTGTCCACTGTCCGCGCTCCGCGCTAACATAGAGTCAGCTTCACTAGAGGCTCTTCCCCTCAACCCGGCACTTCACGCTGCATCTCACGAACCCGGAGACTTTACCAGTCCCCCCACAGAATCCCGCTTTGGTAAGCGACGACAGCGTTTGGCAGTGAGCCTCAATCCTCATTTATACCCGCTCTTCGAGCGTTGTCCTAACCCTCGCCTTGTTTATTTTTTAATCCCTCCAGCATCGTATTTCAGCCCGACATACACGTGAGCAATCCTTAACCTGTTTTTCTTATTCTCTATTACCCGCCACCCACCCATAAACCCGGTGTCATCCTTCTGAGTGTGCCTACCATTCTTTCACAATTCCGCCCCTTTTTGGTCATATATTTTCACTTGTTGTGGTTACCTTTGCATCTTTTACGCACAGACTTCTGCTTGTTTACATTCACGTTGGGGAAATGTTAGTTTTTTACATTATGATGTGTTAATACCACAATGATACAAATGCAGATCGTTCTCATTTCTTACAGAGCTCCTTGAAAAAGGGTTATCGACCCGAAATGCATTGGAGCAACGTGGAGCAACGTTGATTTTGTGTAAAGCCTAATTAATTGGATGCAAATAATCCATTAATGAAAGATTTATGAAAACATGAGAAAATCAATTTAATTCAAATAAATTTTTGAAATTCATTGGAGTCTATATCCTTGAACCAGAGGGTGTGCCCAAATACTGGGATGTGCGCATTGATTTGTTCACACGTACTTATAGCTTATATTTTGGCGTAAACGGACGGTTACGCCACCAGTTGGAGCACCTTTAAAATACAAGCACTTTGAGAAAATTTAAAAACTTTCGCGGAACTACGCAGTGCATTGCCCACCTTGTCTTTTTGAATCAAATTGAGAAGGTACCAACAGGAATTGATGGCCTGCCTGAGCTTGTAATTCAAATTAGAATGTCTGGTTACACAGACTATTTTGTCCAGAGTTTTTTTATCTTTGGATTGAAACATTGACTCTCTATTGAAATATCTAGCTCGTTTGAAGGAGCCTTTGATCAATTTTTGCGGATAACCTCGATGTTTGAGTTTTTCTTTGAGGATATCCGCTTGGAAAAGGAAGTCCTTTATGTCGGAGCAATTCCTCCTAATGCGTAGAAATTAGCTGAACGGTATGCCATCCCTTTGGCAATGGAAGACGTCATACTGCAATGAGCTTGGAAAGTATTTTATCGTCCACATTGATCACGGACAGCGGTCAGTAGGAGTCCTATCTCAAGGGATCTTTATCTTGTGTCAGAATTGTGATAATGAGTGCCTCTTGAAGTGACTGGGTAGCACCTCACACTCCATGGATTCCTCATACATATCGATGAGGTGTGGGGCAAGTAATGTGGCATATTCCTTGTAAAATGCGTCTGATAAGCCAATAAGGCCAGGGGTTTTATCTCCTTGCAAGGACTGAATGGTTCTGACCACCTTCTCCTCTGTGAACGATTCATCCAGATATGCTTTGAGTCCCACCCCAGCCTCAGCAGTTGGATAGAGTCAAAGAACTACGCCAGCTTGGGATTTGCCGTCTCTTGTTGAGTACGATATAAGCTTGTTCTAAAACCTAGATTTTCTTTTTCTAGTTGCTTAAGGTTCTCCAGGAGCGAGCGGAGAACCCCAGCTGGTTTGGTGAAGCATTCTCGCTTTATGACAGTTTTGAACACCTCCCATAGGGTCGAGGTGAGTCAACTGTACCCTTGTTGAGTGCAAAGTACTCGGATATTGCCTGCCTGATGGTTCCCTGGAACACCTGATCACACAATGCTCTCTGCAGAAGCCTCCAGCTGAACTCAGGTAAATCCAGTGTGAACATCACTGGGGTGTGATTGGAAAGGGTGTGGGCATATGCATTGCCTCAGCGGCCCAGGCTCCTGCATCGTGGGAAGCTAGCCAGTTGTCAATCCTCGACCTGGAGGGTCCGGCAAAAGACACACAAGTAACGTATGTCACGTTTGGATGTCTGCACCGCCATACATCTAACAGATCCCCATTAGTTGTTATGGTCTGCAGTTGTGCTGCGGTCCTAAGGTGGAGGTGACAAGAGTCGCCGGATCTATTTTTTCTAGAATTGAGCACCACAGTACAGTCTCCTCCAGGATTGCGCCTGGTGGAGGGAGTCTGCAAGTCTCTATATCTATTCTCTACCTGCTAGCATCACATATCGTCCTAGTTTGTCGCATTTGGCTGTGTGAGTGCCCCAGTGTAATCCCTTCCTAAAGAGTATAATTGGAGTAGCATGTCTGCCCCTGCTCAGCGACCATTCTCGCCTTGCGCATATCATTCAAGCCACGGACATTCCAGGTAATACACTTCACTCTAGTCATGTCGTTCTACCTTGCAATTGCTCTTGCAGCTTTAAGTGCTTCCCTGCTGCCTTATGAGCCCCCCACAGTGTAATGAATGGGTTAGAGTCTGGTAGGGGAAAAGAAAAGAGAAGGAGAGAAGGGGCGACACTTTTAAAATTCAACAAAAACACCTCCCAAGGAACACGCCCCGCCCACTCTAGCCCCCAAAAAGCCTAACGATTATACCCAAATACCCCACAGAACCAGCATAGTTCCTCAACTACACAAACATTGGGAATCATCCCTGGGGGAGAGCTTTCTAGCAACCCGGGGCATCCCAGCCGGTGAGAGCTGGGTGGCAGGACAGACTGCACAGCAGCATGCCTCTAAGCAGACCAAGCGGCTTCAGCAAGCATCAACAGTTATTAAAATGTAAGGATACACGGGGAGAGTCACTGTCCTGTAGGGCAACTCCTGCTGCCCTGGAGGAGTCAATGTCTGCAGCTACTCAGAAATCAGCAGCACTATTTGTGGTTAATCATTGTCGCTGGTGCGGCCTCCCTCCTCCGAGTCATTTCCTGACCATGATGCCTTCTTGGCCGAGTGGAGGTCCTTCACGAACCTGGCTGCACTCTTCGGATCTGTGAAATACGTGGTCCTTCGAGCATGGAACCCCACAACATTTCCGGGTATAATAGGGAATATTTGACATCCATTTGCTGCAGGGTATATTTAACCGCTAGGAATTCTCTTCAGGCTGTTTGTACTGCTAGAGTGAAGTCTGGGTAGAAGGACACCGGTGTCCCCTTACACACGGCATTCTGCTGGTTCTTCGCTAACCTGAGCCCCACTTTTATCCTCCAGTGTGGAGGTGTGTTGTTCAACCTGTTGAATACTTTCCTCATGGTTCTTCACTTACTCTTTAAGGCACTGTCTGCGAGTGAGTTGATTTTATCACTGGCGGTGAGGGATTGTTCGTGGTCCCTAAACATTTCTCAAATGTCTCGTTCAGGGGTGTTCGCGCCTCCTGGTTCTGAGTCTTGCTGATTGTACTCCATAGCTGGGGGACCTTGTGGGGGCTTGCATTGTTCAAAGACCAGTTTTGATTGTCTGGTGTCAGCTTTTCCCATTATACTGGTTTGCTCCTGACTTCAGTGGGGTTGTGTTCCCGACTTTTCGGAGGCTTCTGGATTTGGGGTGGATTTGCAAGATAGTCACACAGGCGCTCCAAGCAGAAGAGCCATCCACAGGTCTGGTCTGCGTCCTCCTTGGCTCCTAGGTATACACGTGAGGCACATGCCCTGAGACCGCCGCTCTGTTCACTGCGACTCCCACCCCCTCTATGGAGGAATAGTCCCCAGCAGTTTCCTGACAGGGCAGCGAGTGAGCACTGCCTTGTTGCCTCTGGGGCCTGACCAATGTGTGTGCCGGAGGACCCGACCAGGCGACTCCCGCATTTGCCCTCTATGTGTAGCCGTCCCCATCACGCTGCATGCAGGAGATATAAGTTATGTTGGCTGTTTAGTGTCTATGATCCCGGCCCAGCGGCAGCCCCCCCCCCCCCGCCCCTCCCCCAGCACTCCTAACTTCCGCAGTGGTCCAAGACGGTTGTCGGGAAGTTCAGGGAGATCTTTCCAGTGTGGCGCCCGAATGGGCTGGACTGTTCCCATGAGGCACAGGGTCAGACTGATTTGCATATAGCCATGTCTGAACTGGGATGGCAGAGTGGGCTAAAGAACGGTGATGGATTAAACCCAGATCTTTTGACTGGGTGTGAGTGTTTGATTGATTCAGATGCTCCGTCCATCACCACCCCCTTTTGTACTGCTTTTGGCCGCCATAAGTGTGGCAGGATATGCTCAGACGTGAGTCCCTTGCTCACTTTGCCACTGGATTCAAGCAAGCCGGGCTGAAGACGGCTGGCATGCCAGAAACCAGTCCTCGGAAGCTTGTTTCCGGTCTAGGGAAGACATGGCTTGGCAGTTCGGGCTGGACTGTTCCCATGAGGCACAGGGTCAGACTGATTTGCATATAGCCATGTCTGAACTGGGGTGGCAGAGTGGGCTAAAGAACGGTGATGGATTAAACCCAGATCTTTTGACTGGGTGTGAGTGTTTGATTGATTCAGATGCTCCGTCCATCACCACCCCCTTTTGTACGGGCAGCATTCAATGGCAGCCCTGGGCACCCCGTGACTCAATGCAAGTCTCGGCAGGGCTGCAATTCCACAGCCCGAGGGCAGCTCTCCACTCCTCAGAAGAAAGTAAAGGGGGGGCCGCCATCCAGATCGTGCTCACTGTGAGAGTGAGGGCCTCCGGTGCCTTCCCTCTCGAAATGTACATTGGTCTTTCAGATCTCAGCGAGGCTGCAGCCCTGCTCCGCCGCCGCAGTCAGTCTCCAACTCCAGGCTGTTTCCCCTGAGCCACGGCTCAGCCTATGCTGCACCGGATCTGCGGGCTTCCCAACAGCAGCCCTTGCAGCACTCTTATCCTCTGCTGCAGTTGCATCGGATATTAAACAATTCGGGCGGGCCTCTCTTGCTGGACACTTGGTCTGTCCCCAACGGCGGCCACGGGTGCTCCTCTATGCCGCTCGCGGCTCAGCTCCAGTGGTGCTGCCAGGCGGCAACCCCAACACAGCTCGTCACGCCTTCAGCAAAGGGGGCTGCCCTCTAGGTTTAGTTCATAGCGAGTGCTGCACAACGGTTCCTTCCCTTGCAGGATGATGTAGTGGTTTCAGGTAGGGCCTAGCACGTGGCAATATGTGGTAGCAATAATGGACACAGACTCTTAGTGCAGGTCAGCCGGAAAGACCCTGAGCGGTCTTCCGCATCTTTATTTATACCCCGGCGCGAGCCCGCCCCGGGGTTGTGCGTGCGTGCGTGGGGGAAAGACACAATGTAGTGGAGAGCCCGAGTGGCTCTCTACATCCCTCCTTTGTTTTAGTTCTTTCAGCTCCCCGACACTCGGACCACAGTTCAAGGAGATGTCCATGCAAAGTCTCTGAGCCGTTGGCTGGGCATTGGATTGGGCCTCAGGCTGTAGCGGTGATTCCGGGTTCCTGATGGTTCGACAACCCCAGGCTGCCCTCGGATCGGCGCTCGCTTCTGATGCCCTTGGTTGACTCGGCTCGACGCCGAGGCCAGTTGACCTTGGCCTCGGTTGACTCTCTCCTCGTGGCGGTCCTGGCGGAGGACTCGGGGACCTGGGATAGTTTGCGTCTTCTAACACCAGCTCTTCCGCTTCCGTGTCTTCCGCCCGCTGACGGCCAGCGGCTGCTTCCGTTGCCTTCCTGAAGCAGGAGATGTTTCGTGTCACGGTCTGTCCGTTTCTCTTGGCAGTGAACATTGTCCCTTGAATCTTATCCACCCTCCATACTTCAGGTTCAAATGGCGTTCGAAACTTCCATCCAGGATGGCGATCCTTGATGACCACTGCATCCCCTTCTTTGATATCTGGTTCTTTGGCGCGGCGATGCAGGCTTGCTTTCGCGTTGGTGGCCTGCCTCCTTGCCTGAGTGGCATCAGCGTCTCTCTCTGCCGGCACCCACACACTCACTGTGGGTATGCCGTCTCTGGGGGCCCGCTTGAACAGCACGTGAGCTGGGGCGCACTTGGTCGTCGAGTGTGGGGTTTGTCGGTAGGCCCCTAGAAACTGGTCCAGGGCCATCTCCAGATCTTCACCATTGTCCACCGCAATCCGCAGGGCTCTGTTTATCGTCCGCATCAGCCTTTCCACTTCTCCGTTGGCTTGAGACCACAGCGGGGTGATCTTTCTATGTTTGATTCGGAGGGCTTCCAAGTATGACTGGAACTCTCTCCCTTGAAAGGGGGGTCCGTTGTCGGGCTTGATTTCCTCTGGGAGTCCCATCGTGGCGAACACACGGTTTAGTACCTTCTTAACGTGCGGGAATGCTGTGGATGCGATAACTTCCACGATTGGGAATTTCGAGAAGGAGTCTACCAGCACCAACATGTGCCTTCCGTCCGGGAAGCTGCCAAAGTCAATACTGAGTTGGGTCCAGGGAGCCCGAGGTGCATCTTCGGTGATTACAGGTGCTGGAACGGGTTCGCTCCCGGTGATCGTGCAGGACCGTATCATGGCTTCTACTTGGCTGTCCATCGCTGGAAACCACACCTTGCTCCGTAGGCGCGCTTTCGTTTTAGCCATGCCTTGGTGTCCCACGTGGGCTAGGCTTAGCGCTCGTTGTTGGAGGCTTTCTGGCATGACAAGGAGGTGCCCTCGCAGGATCACTCCCTCCTCTCCCACACTGAGTTTGCTGCGTATGTGCCATAGCTGCTGTCTAGCATGGCTGACGTCAGGGCGGAGGCTAGCAGCGCCATCGAGGAAGTGGGCCCATCGGTTTTCTTCGAGGGCTCGGCGGACTTTCATGAGGGTCTCATCTTCTGCAGTGGCGTCTCCAATCTCCTTGAGAGTCATGTTGTCTGGACACGCGGCCTGCGTGACCATGTGCACGATCTCTTCCACTTCTTCTCCGTCTTCGGTGGGCGGCTGTGGTGAGGTGACGTCCGGGTGCCGTGACAGGTAGTCAGCGGGGTTGTGAGCCCCGGGCCGGAACACAACCTTGAATCGGTAGCCCTGCAGCTGGACGGCCCACCGTTCGATCCGTGGGGGAGCCAACCTTGAGGTCCCAGCAAAGAGGGGTAGGAGAGGCTTGTGGTCCGTGACCACCGTGAATTCCTGTCCACAGAGGTAGAGATGGAAATGCTGGCATGCCCACTTGATGGCCAGGGCCTCCCTCTTTATCTGTGCGTACCTGGTCTCCGTGTCCGTCAGGGCCTTGCTGGCATAGGCGACTGGTCTCCATTCTTCCGGACCATACTCTTGCAGGAGAACGGCTCCTAGCCCCACGGGACTGGCGTCCACAATCAGTTCGGTCCTTCTCCTTGGCTGGAAGTAGGCCATAGTGGTGTTGTCCAGAAGACCGGCCTTGACGTTCTGGAATGCTTTGTTTGCGGCCGCGGTCCAGTCCCATTTCTGATCAGCTCTGGTGAGGGCCCTGAGGGGTTCCGCGATGGCAGCCAGGTTCGGAATGAACCGGCCGCAGTACGTGGCCATGCCCAAGAAACTGCGCACTTCAGTTGGGTTTCGAGGCGTGCTGGCCGCCTTGATCGCCTCCGCTTTCTTTGGGTCCACTTTGAGGCCTTCCCTGGTGAATGTATATCCGAAGAAGTCTACCGATTCTTGGTAGAAGGCGCATTTGGCTCGGTGCAAGGTCAGCCCGCTGTCAGCAAGCCTCTGCAGGGTCGCTCTCAGGTTGGTGTGATGTTCTTCGAGGGTCGAGGAGTACACAAGAATGTCATCGCTCAGGTTAATTACACCCGTTAGTCCTGACAGCACCTCGCGAATAGCGTTTTGAAAGACCTCGGCCGCCGATGATACGCCGAAGCTGAGCCGGGTGTAGCGACGCAGCCCTACGTGCGTCGAAAAGGTGGTGATGTATCTGCTGGCCGGCTCCAACTCCAGCTGGTGGTAACCTGAGTTGAGGTCCAGCTTCGAAAACCACTTCGCCCCGTTGAGGTCCGCTATGATATCATAAATGGTGGGGGTGATATGCCTCTCACGCTTGACAGCTGTGTTCGGAAGTCTCATGTCCACGCATAAGCGAATGCCCCCTGGCTGCTTTGGTTTGGGGGCGACGACCAATGGGGAGACCCACGGTGTCGGTCCCGACACTTTCTCGATTACCCCCAGATCTTCGAGCTTCCGCAGCTCCTCTTCTACTTGTGGCCGGAGATTGAAGGGCACCGGCCTGTGCCTGAGTGCGACGGGTCTGACTGTCGTGTCTATATGAAGTTTGAATCTCCGTCCCTTGAGTTTGCCTAAGCCTTTGAACAGCTCGGGGAAGTCCTTTAGCATGAAGTCCGCGTGTGCCTGGTGCACCTGGTTGGCAAAGAAAACCAGGCCGAGATCTTCCGCGGTGTGGCAGCTCAGGAGAGTGCCTTTCTTGCCCTCCGTGATATGGAACTTGGTCTCCGTAGAGTATTCTCCATTGACTACGGTGGTTTGGATTACCCCTCGAAGAGGTAGCGGTTCCGTCCCTCCATAGGTGTATATTTTTGCCATAGATGGTGCCAGTGTCGGTTTCGGGGACATCTTTTCATATTGATCTGAGTCCATGACGTTGACGGACGCTCCGGTATCAATCAGCGCGTTGACGCTCGTCCCATCAACGGTAATGGAGCACATGGGTGGCGGTCTTCTTTTCGTCGATGCTCGGCTGACATAAGAGACAACTTACACCTCGTCATCTTCGTCGTCCTCGTATCTGGGCCGTCTATCTTGTGCCTCGGTGTCAGGTGGCGGTCGCTCCTGATCAAGTGATAACTGTTGGATTCGCTGGGTCACCGCTCGGGCACGTGGGCCTGCTGATCTGAATTTACCCCCTCGGCAGACGGCGGCAAAATGATTTAGGCGACCGCATTTTAGGCACGTTTTGCCTTTTGCGCCGCACGTGGCGGTGGCAGGGTGATCCTCCCCGCAGTATCCGCAGCGGTTGCTCCGTGGCGGGCCTTGTCTTTGCCGTACTGGCGGGAATCGCCTGTGGATGGCGTCTACCCTCTCTTCTTTGATGGTCGGGGTTCGCGCCATTGTTGGAGCGATGACCGGGGTGCGCAGCGCCACCTCCATCTCTTCCGCTCTGGCATCGGACAGTTCATGTGAGCGGGCCAGGATGAGTATCTCATCTAGCGATATCCCTGGTTGCCTGAGGATTAGTTTTCTCAGTAACTTTGACTTGCATCCGACTATTATTTGATCCCGTATCTCTTCCCTGGGGTCGGCGAATGGGCACGTGCTCGCAAGCCGACGGAGTCGAGCATAGTACATGTCGACGGATTCAGACTCAGTTTGCCAGGCGCGCTTGAACTTGAACTTTTCAAAGTCATTGTTCAGCTGTGGGTCGAAATGGGCGTTGAGGGCCGCGACGGCGGCATCGTAGTCATGCTCAGGTCCGGTATTGGGAAGCGATTCGAACAGGTCGTAGATTTCCTGCCCCCCCTAGAGGATGAGAAGTGACCTCTTTACAGTCCCATCTGTTTCTCTGGTGCCCTTGAAGTACAGATTGAGGCGCCTGATCCACGCTCTCCATCGGAGCGCAGCTGTCGCCAGGTCTGAAGTCTCGCTGAAGGGCGGGATGGGCGCTGCGCCTGCATGCAGGTGGGCAGGAGGTAGAGGTGCAGGGGGTCCCGCTGGGGCTTGGGCGCCCCCTTGTGCTTGTGCCTGTGGGAGGACTGCGGGCACTACTGGTGGTGGCTGGACTGCCGGCGGTGGGGGCTGAACAGCCCCGTCTTGGGGGGCTCCTGTCGCGTTTTGGCTCATTGTGAGGCTCTGTGCGTGGTTTACAGGTGCTTTCCGGAAACAAAATGGCGCTGGGGCGCCACGTGATGGAGCGCTGTGAAGACGTGCCCCAGAGTGTGAGGGCCGAGATGCAGGCGGGGCGCCTAGGGCTGCAGGTGTAGGCAGGTTGGCTTTGCTTCGGCTCGTTTGTGGGCCTGCGGTGTTTTCCTTTCAGGTTTGCTTTGCCAAGGCTTGTTTGTGGGCCTGCAGTATTTTCTTAAATTGAATGGGTCTGTGTTAATTTTTTTTTTTTCACTTGTGTGCAGCCGATGACTGTGTACAGGTGGCAGTGCGCGCGTGGATGCGCTGTTCAGGGTGTCCAACTGCCGATTCTGATCTGCCTCTGCCAATGCTTGATGGAGACGTTTGAGTAGCGCGGGCAGGCTTAACGCTAGCAGGGCCGAGTGCGGGGCCTCGCGAGTACACGGGCAGAGGCGCCGCTCGCGTGCAGACTCCAGAAGGGGGGCGGGTCCGCTGAATGCCTTGGCCACGTGGTGCAGCAGCGGGGCCTCGTAGGAATCAGGCGCACCTCCCCTCCGCCGGCCGGCGAATTGAAGAAGCGCGGGGATCGCGCAGGCGGGGCCGAAGAACACTCACCCGCAGGACGACCGCGCTGTGCACCGGCAACACGAGTCCCGCCAGCTGAAGGCGCTCCCTCACGGGAGACACGTGGGCGGGTCTCGGGTGGAGGATGAGTCGGCACACCAGAGCGGGTGGGCACCGCAGCAGGAGACCGGCAACACCGCGAGCAGGCGGCGGCAGGCACATGTGGGGAGATAACCACTCTCGTCGCCAGTGTAGTGGTTTCAGGTAGGGCCTAGCACTTGGCAATATGTGGTAGCAATAATGGACACAGACTCTTAGTGCAGGTCAGCCGGAAAGACCCCGAGCGGTCTTCCGCATCTTTATTTATACCCCGGCGCGAGCCCGCCCCGGGGTTGTGCGTGCGTGCGTGGGGGAAAGACACAATGTAGTGGATAGCCCGAGTGGCTCTCTACAGATGAGTTACTGCTTTTCAAATCTCGGCGGGGCCGCATCACCGCACAGGAGTCACCTGGACTTCAAGTGGTGCCATTCAGGTCTTCAATGCCATCAGGTGTTCCCGGTTCAGTTACGAGCGTCAGTAGCAGCTGCAGGTGTTAGATTTTAGACAGATTTTCTATCCTGCCCGCAGAGCCTCACCATCTTGCTGCCGGGTTTACCAGCTCCCCCCTCCACCCCCCATGGTGTGAATTAATGTTTTATTTCATAAATGACGGATTTTATTGCATGAAAAGAAATCTTTTCTAAACCCATAATCTATTATTGTGATGTTATACCCATGAAATGTTTCCAAATTTTGTAGATAGGACTCAATTGATCTGAAGTATGTACTTTATCCAACGAGAGACCTGGGGGCCAGAAGGACAAATGTATTGGTCGCAAAAAACAGTTGCAAATTGCTGACCAAATTTTTGTGATAAGTCAATTATTTTGCAAACTGGCCTTTGTACTATTAGGTTGGTTTGTAAAAAAAATGATTCAGAGATGGTCGCAGAATGACCTGCCTAATGAATATTTATTAGGTAGGTAGCAAATTCCAACTTCCTCCTATTGGCTGCCACACATGGATGTTAGCTGGCAGGGAATAGCAGACCACCACCATACCTGTAAATGGATTTCAAGATGGATGTATTTTGAGTAGTTCAAGTTTCCCAAAGGAAGCACCGCTGTTTTAAAAAAAATATTATATTTTGCAAAAAGTAAGTAAGAGTTGGTACTGATAACTTGGATACAGCACGTATGCAAGTACATAGCTGCAATTATTGAAAGATACTATTCCTAGATGGCTGCCATACGCTTCCATTATGGCTTTTTTTTTATTTTATCAATTCAACATGGCTGACAGATATTTTGGAAGGGTAAGCGGCAAGTCGGTTGGGTCGATTAAGTCCACCAACAAAAAGGGTGTGCAGCACCTCCACATCTAAAAAAATAAAAGTAGGCAATGCAATGAAATTATTTGAAATATATACATCTGCTATTTTAAGTTATTCACATCCATAAATTGCTTCAGGTTGTTACGAAAACTGATGGACTGCCACTATAGGAAGTGCCTAAAGCCAGCTGAACCACAGTAGCGGATTCTTGAAAGGGGCTGTCCAAAAGCCCCTTGCTGTGTATGTTTGTGTTTGTTGTGTGTTGTGTGACAACACAAGCTCATGCCAGGCACCAAAATCTGTCTGTAGGTAAGACCAAAAAAACAAGGTGTTCATTGATTTTCCTTTAACTCACCATTTAACCTGATCCATTTCCGTCATTTTCCAGAGAGTAGAGATGCTTTGATATTTCCAAATTTTTAAAATGTCTAAAAGTAAAATAACTTATCCCTCACCAGACGAGTCAATGAAAATTAATCAGGAGGGACCATTGATGACACCTATAACAATAGAGAAGCAGAAGCCTGAACCACCACTGCTTTCCCAGGAAAAAGGTACTAGTAATTATTCCATGAACAGTTGTAAATATGCATTAATGTCATCAGTTGTTCCCCAGGCTCGGATCTATGTTATAGAATGCATAGGACATGGCCTTGCAAATGTTTTTTGTATGTTCCACAATAGGATTTTTAAGACTTGTAACTGTACAAGAATGCACCAGTTTCCTTTTTTCATCAATCTACATTTATGTACCATAAAGTTTTACTGAAGAAGGTGCTCTCCGCGAAGCCTCCAAAGTCCATGTGACCAATATCAGCCATGAGGGATGCCACCTGCACATGTACAATTACATTTCTTGTGGAGCCATTCCTTTAAATATAGTATTGTCTTTGCCGCCAAGTGTGCCACGTGTCTTAAGAGAGTTTTCAGCATGTGCTCAGTTTCTGAGGACTTCTGGAGATCCACCATTCACGAGCACCAGAAAAAGATCAAACAATATATTTCGTATACGAAAGGAAGGATGATGTAATCATGTTTACACCTGGACCTTCTAGAGAAGGAGAGGCCGCGCTTTAGATGAGATGCTGGGTAGTGGTTCCTGAGTGTGAGTTTGAGTGCTCAGGGATTTTCCAAAGGCAGTCTGCAGTTGAGAGAGTGAGAGAAAGAATCTTGCAAGCGAACTGCCCACAAGGCTTCTCTGAGTGGCAGTGTTCCTTCCACACTGGTATTGGGGTGGACGTGGCATGCAATGATCTACCTTTGGGACGAGTGTCTACAGGGAAGGGGCTCACCCTGAAAGGAATACCAGACCCCAGGAATACAAAGTCTGGACTGCCTGCGTGCTCACTTTGAGGCACGAGCGGTAGGATTCACTGAGGCTATCAACGGACCACAGAAGGCAATAAATATCATGCTAGCATTACCCAGGCACTGAGTTCTGTGTTAGGTTGTAAGAATGACAACATCCTGTGTGTCAGGGATGATAAGGCATCGGGTGGGATTCATTGGGTGGAACTTCTTTGAACATTACCCAATAGTCACATCAGTATTCTGCATGTTTGTTAGACAAGGACTCTTCCGCCTGATAAACTTTCCCTTCCTTCACAAGCTGAGAATATGGAAAAAATTGCTCCAAACTTTCATTGAGGTAAAGCATTGTTGCAGAGGATGGTAGTCAAGTTTTCAGCCCCAAAGAGGGGTGGAACTATTGTTCCTGGAAGTGCAAGCATTCATTGTGAATATTCAGGATGGGGAAGATACAGCTCCCTTACGCTTGTGATTTCTCATTTTCATAGTTCATATTTGAGCATTACTGTGAATGTCTTCAAAAATTCTGTAAATCCTTGGTTACCAGTGTTTACTACATTTTTGTCCATGCAAAAGTGGCCAGTGACTGTGTTTATCCCTTGGTTACAAAATGCATTTACAAATAACATTTTCATTTTACAACTAATGTTGTCTTAATTGCATGGCCTCTTTCAAAGCCTCTCTTGCGCCCATACCTCATCGGGGAGCCCCCATTGGCATGTCCTTTCTTCCAGTACCTCTTTCACAGTTTCTCTCTCACAGTGTCTCTCTTTCTCAGAGCCTCTGCCCTCTTCCTGTAGCTGATTCCACAGACACACTCGACTAGTTCCTAGACCTAGTCTGTCAGTTCGCAGTGTCCATCAGCTCCCTGCCACTGGTAACATCTCAGAGACCCACAAACACATTTTCCACAGATCAAGTGCCAACAGAGATTCAGGACTTGTCGCAGAGATGTCCTGTAGGCAGCCACGACTGACATGTGTGACTGCAGAATCTAGACAGCAGCTAATTAAAGACTCGAGGTGGGCTGGAAATTGCTTCACAACTGTCTTCATTCCAGGGGGCACTCATACTGTTTAGGCACAAGAGCATGCTAGTGTTTTAGGTTACAACCAAATACAATTAGTGCAGTCAGTGTTGTTTTCTCAATTGTTATCAGTTGAAATTGAAAACCAAATATTAGACCCATTGGCTGTTTTTGATCCCCTCACACAGGATATTCTGATTCAAAGACTGTCGAGTTGGCATGTATTAGACGTAGCCTAGAAATGCGGCTGGCCGCGCGACGCGAAGGGGAGATAACGCGAGACAGCGTCTTAGTGCCACATGCCGCACGAGTAGAACGTTAGCGCGCCGGCCCGGGTGCCGCCCCCTTTACGAATGGCCAATGAAGGGTGATTTGAGGTGCGGGAGGCGGACCCACGGGCCTTTATCTGGAACAGCGTGGCTTTGCTCGGTCTCTTTCTCACCGCGCTTCCTGACTGCTCTGCGCTGTTTGCGTCGGTGGACTCGTCGTCGATCACAGGTATGGGTTACTTCCAGGCCTCCCCCCGGCCTCGTCCCTGGGCATGACCAGGTTGACAGGGCCCAGTGGTCCGTCCACGGGGGGGGTTTGGAGTAGCTGGACCGACGTTTGGCGATCGGCGGGGTTAGGCCGAATCGACTAGTATCTGTAGGGCGGGCAGCGTAGGAAGATGGCGGCGGGCGGGGTGATTGCACCGGGATGGTTTCACGGGCATTGCGGGTTTCTGGCCCGTTGGAAGAAGTGTTGCTCCAAACTGGGGACGAGGCTACTTGAGTTACGGTGGCGGGAATTCAGTAACTCGGGCAGAGGCCGACCGCACTTTGGCGCCGGGAGAGTATAGACGGGGGAGGTCACGGATCAAGGGGCAACGGGGGCTAGGGTTCCGCAAGACACACGGATTACTACAAGAAAGTGATTTGTAGTCGTATCACGGCATAGCCTCCATGTTGTAAAATGAATTACTGTGAGATGGGCGCACGATAGTTAAATATTTATGCCTCCGTGCACGTTGGTAATTCAGTTACCGTACGTCAGCAAGACTCGTTTTCGAGCTCCTGCCGTTACCCCTTTGTTTCCCCACACGCGAATGGCAGGCATTTCCGCGGTCAGTCTGTAACGAGGCCCAGTCACGGCAGAGCCTCCATGTTCGTAATGAATTATCGGGATTCAAGCTAACAGTAGTTACATATTTATGCCCCCTACTGTACTTAACCGAGACTCGTTATCGAGCCCCTGCTGCTCTACCTCGTTTCTCAAAACACGCGAACGGCATGCACTTCCGCGTTCGGTCGGTAAAGTGGCCTAGTCTCGGCATAACCCCCATGTTCATAATGGATTATCGTGTTGCAGGCTTACAATGGTTGCATATTTAGGCCTTTGGTAAGGGGTGTGTGTGTGTGTGTTGGCGGGGCATCTGGGAATCTGCAGACTCATGGTCCTACGGCTTGCCACGAAGGGTGCGCACAGTTAAGTGGAGAATTTTAGTCTGAAGGAGCAATGGCCTGATCTAGCAATGAGCTCCATTCTTATCTGGGGAAGCCTTCGGTGGGGAGGCGTCATGTCCAGTGTGACTCGGGGCAATAACAGCTCGCTTAATCTCCCAGACGACCCCCGGCGCCGGGACACCTCTCCGGGGGCAGCGCTGCACAAATGCTAGTATTTCCGGCACCTCACTTCAGCGTTTCTAGGAGGGACGTCCCCTAAAGTGCAGTAGGAGCGTGATGGTTCGTAGTTGTATGATTGCGATCATTGAAAGCATGGATGGGGCAATGTGTGTGTACTGAATTGGATATAGAGGAAGGCCAATCTACAACGAGTAAGCCAGACCTAAAGAATACCAGACCTATTTTCATTGTGAATGCGTATTCCTTATCCACCCGTGTGTTTTGCTTTAAGTCGAAGGGGTCCTTTTAACTTAGCGCATTTGCTCCTGCAGTTGGAAATTACTCTGTGAATCGGGCAATACAATCCTGTCATCAAAGTAACCTCACTTCAGAGTTTCTAGGAGGGACGTCCCCTAAAGTGCAGTAGGAGCGTGATGGTTGGTAGTTGTATGATTGCGATCATTGAAAGAATGGCTGGGGCAATGTGTGTGTACTGAAATGGATATAGAGGAAGGCCAATCTACAACGAGTAAGCCAGACCTAAAGAATACCAGACCTATTTTCATTGTGAATGCGTATTCCTTATCCACCCGGGTGTTTTGCTTTAAGTCGAAGGGGTCCTTTAACTTAGCGCATTTGCTCCTGCATTTGGAAATTATTCTGTGAATCGGGCAATACATTCCTGTCATCAAAGTAGAGTAAAATTCAATTTTAATTGCCTAAGAATGACCATGCCTGCTAGGTCGGCCAACAGACCGACGTCTGCTCGACTAAAACGGATTATAGGGAAACAGGCTCGCAATAGTTAAATAGTTATGCCTTCGTGCAGGTTTGTATTTAAGAAGTAACAACGAGGTCTACCGGAGCACTTGTAGTTTCAAACGATTCGTGGTCAGTATCTCCATGGGGGTGAGAAGCGCCTTGAAAATGTCCGCACGGCGTGTGCGATGGTCCGGAGGTAGATCGCTGAATCAGGCACTCGGGTTGAGCTCTCCACTCGCGCTGCGCCCCGCCCGAGATAGGGATCCGATGTAGTCACTATCCAATATGGCGGAACTAGACGTCTGCTCTCGTCCCGCACTGGCAGCCTTAGAACACCCCTGCTGTGGGGTTTTTGGCCTCTGGTATAAGGTACTAAGGTCTTTGAGTCCGTTGAACCTAGAGCTAAAGCAGTGATGCTAAAGCTCACACCCAGCTGTGGTATAGTGTGACCGAAGTGAGGTGAATTAACAGGTGTAACAGGGCACAATAGTTACACGCTGGGTTTTCGTTAAGAGCATTGCTTACGGGTATTGTAGGTTGGAAGTCCAGTTCTGCTGCTTAGGCACAGGAGTGGAAGAATAACGGGCCGCTCGCATGCTTTCCTCCGCGGGCTCTGATGAGTTTCAAGGTTGAATGTGTGGCTTCAAGAACATGCAAAAAAAAAAAAAAAAAAAAAAAGTTGGCCAGGTTGTAACAACATATTGTTCTTTCAGACGCCACGTGGACCACGGTACGAGCGCGCGGGCAGGGATCGGCAGCGGCTACTTCACAAGACTTGCAGGTAAAACAGGGTTGCGTACGTCAATTACGAGCGGGGTGTAGGGCAAACCACGGTTCTCTCTACGGGTGTGGACAAGGATTCGTGTGCAGTCGGATAATACAATTTATTTTACAGATAGGTCCAGAATCGCGAGCAGCGACCAGTTGCGGCCGTCTAAAGAGCGACAGGTAATATTGGTGTTACATACGTCGTAGTACGGGCCAGCGGGTGACGCGGGTTTCCTTGCAGGTTTGCGGGCAGGAAGTTTTTACAGGTTAAGTAACACGTGTTGTTTTACAGGTCGCGTCTTGCGTGTTCGGATCTCGGAAGGGTGTGACAGCGGACGATTTTAAAGAGCAGCAGGTAACACTCGCTTCGATTACATGGCACCGTGGTAGAGTCCCGAGTGGCGTCATTTTAACTTGAAATAGAAAGTGGGAAAGTACCTGCGGGAGGGTAACAGAGGGTCCAATGGGCGCTTGCATTGAATTGATTTGGGCAGGTGTAGTGCATTGACGTTTACTTTCTCACTCGTAGGGACTCCGAGGGTAGGAGCATTCGCAATGAGCTCCCGCGGGGATGCGTTGCCACAGGATGGGCTGTGGGCGGAATTCCTGGCTGTCGCACAGTCGAAAGGGCCAGCCTGGGCTCAAGGCTTTATTGAAGCACGCCGGCTGGAAGAGGCGGGCAGACCTGGGACACGCGATGACTCACAGGGCACTTCAGGAGAGGGGACGCGTCGGTCCACCCGCAAGAGGAAGGGCACCCGGAAGGAATTCCCAGCCACACCACCACGCAGGAATGAGGCAGTGACACCAACCCTTCCCGTCGAGGTGCCGGCCAACACAGCGGTAGTACCCACAGTAGTACCGGTGGCGTAGATAACTGACTTGGCCCAAATGGGTAAGACAATGGACGACATGTTGGGTTTGATGGCTATGTTTCAGAAACGTTTAGACTCCATGGCGGCTGCACAAGAGAAGTTGGTCCCATTGTTTGGGGCAGCAGCTTCTGATCCAGTGAGTCAGGTATGGGCTCAATCAGGGCCGCCATCGATAGCAGGGCCAGCACCGATGCCCGGTCCAGCAACGTTGATACCTGCCAACTTGGGTGCCAACTCTCAGGCGGCACAGAGTGTCTCTCTGGCCAGTCAACTAGGTGCTGTCAACAATGTTTCACAAGCTGTGTCTACAACTCTCACGGTCACACCGCAGATTGTGAATGCCATCAATTCCCAGAGTGTATCGGCAGTCGCTCAGCAGATTAGTGCTCCTGCGGTTCAGCAGAGCATGACCCACGGGTTTCCCCTGACTGTAGCTCCGCAGATTGTTAATGCCCTTAACTCACAGAGTGTGTCAGCAGTCGGTCACCCAGGTGTGGCCCCCATTGTCCCACAGAGCGGACCTCACATTACACCCGTGGGTACCCCCCCGGTCGTGCCCCAGCCTGGCGCCACCTCGGGTGCACAAGCTGCAGGCAGGGCACCGGCCTCGGAAGGTGCATCAGGCTCAGGGTTGAACACAGGTGGGTCAGTGATCAGGACTGCTGCGGTTCCTGCGGGGGGGGGTCAGCCAACGGGCGCAGGGAAACCAGGTTTTAAATCAAAAGGTGGCTGTTCATTGGCCAGGCAAGTACTGCAAGCTGCAAAGGAGGGTATATGGAGAAGGGAGTATATAGACATCCTGACCTTACTTATGCACGACAATGCGGGGGCTGACATGAGGAGGATGGGAAAGAAGGAGGACGACAAGGTTAGGTTTCAGCGGTGGCCCGAGAAGACCATTGAGAATTGGACTGAGGCTTTCAACATTCTGGCAGCTATAATTGTGCAGAAGGACCCAGATCAGAGCGAGGCCTTGATGGAGTATGCCAATTCCATCCAGCAAGGGGCAAGAGAGTCTGGGGGGATGGGCTGGTTTTCATACGATCAGGAGTTCAGAAAGACCATGGCCAGTTGCCCAGAAATAGGGTGGGATCACACTGACATCCAGCTTTGGTTTAAGCACATGTGCAGGACGGGGAATGGCAAAAGGGACACTTCGCACAGGTCACAGAGCGAGGGTTATGAAGCCAAGAGGTGGGAACAGGATCGGAAGTGGGAGCAGTACCCGAGGCGGTCCTTCCAGCAGCCCTTTCGGGGAGGACGGGGGAGGGGCTTCGGTGCAGGACCAAGGCGCTTCAACTCAGGGACCTGTAGGCTTTTTAACAATGGGGCGTGCACATGGGGGAGGGCGTGCAAGTTTGCCCACAAGTGCAGTTAGTGTGGTTCACAACACGCAGCAATCTCTTGCACTAATGTCCAGAACCCACCCACCACTTCAACACAGGGATCAGAAGGTGCCAGACAATGAGATGATCAAAGGGCAGACAGGACGGGTAGAGCATGGCGACGAGGCAAGTGAACATGATATTGGATTCCCCCAGCTGGGTGGTGGGATGGTGCATTCCAAGGGTCCTTCCCCTTTAGTGCTGCAAAGCATCCTGCCATTGCTCAGGGTATACCCGCTCAGGAGGGAGTGTGAGCTATTGATTGAAGGTTTTGTGGATGGTTTCAAGATTCCGTACAAGGGGCCCCTGGGCCACAGGGATGCCCTGAATTTGAAATCAGCTAGGGAGTTACCTCAAGTGGTCAGCGAGAAAATAAAGAAAGCGGTTGACTTGGGGAGGGTGGCAGGGCCATATCCTTCTCCCCCGCTTCCGAATTTCTTCGTTTCCCCGCTAGGCGTGGTCCCAAAAAAAAAGCAGCAGGGTTCCTACAGACTAATCCATCACCTGTCATACCCAGAGGGCAATTCGGTCAACCACTGGTTGGAGGAGGGGGCGTGTTCGGTCTCTTACTGCTCCCTAGACATGGCCATCGATCTGATCAGGAGAACAGGCAGGGGTGCGTGGTTGACGAAAGCGGACATCGAGGCAGCGTTCCGCCTCCTGCCGGTTCACCCTGACAGTCAGCACTTGCTGGGATTCAGGTGGGAGGGGGCATTCTTTTTTGACCGCTGCATGCCTATGGGCTGCGCAGTTTCGTGCACCTTTTGTGAGGCTTTCAGCTCTTTCCTGCAGTGGGCCCTCATGTACAGGCATGGCATCTCACAAGTCACCCATTATCTGGACGACTTCCTCTTTTTTGGCAGGGACGGTTCTCAGGAGTGCGCAGAAGCCTTGCGGGCCTTTGAGGTCTTGTCGGACCATCTGGGGGTTCCCCTGGCACCAGGGAAGACGGAAGGTCCCGCGCAGTGGCTGACATTCCTGGGTATTGAGCTAGATACGGTCAAAGGGCAATCCAGACTCCCGGCGGAGAAGGTGCGTGAATTGAGACAAGTGATTAGCGCAATGTTGGGAAAGGGCAGCGCAACCCTGGAGCTAGTGCAGAGCTTGTTAGGCAAGCTGAACTTCGCCGCAAGAGTCATACCAGCTGGCAAAGTGTTCTCCCGCAGGTTGGCTAAGGCTACGGCGGGGATGGTGAAGAAGCATCACCTGGTGCGTCTGGGACCGGGTTTGAAAGCAGACCAGAGTATGTGGGATGAGTTCCTACAAAATTTCAATGGTACAGTGATATGGAGGGCCCCCTGGGAGAGCAGCCAAGGCATGTGTTTATTTTCTGATGCATCCGGGAGAGTAGGTTTCGGGGTAATATTTAGAGAGAAGTGGTGTGCCATGAAATGGCCTGATGCGTGGCGCAAAAAAGGGGTGACGGCTAACATCACAGTCCTGGAACTGTTCCCCATCGTAGTGGCACTGCACCTATGGCCTGAGGGGCTGGGCAACAAAAAGGTGGTGTTCTGGTCTGACAAACTTGCTGTGGTCCAGGCGATTAACGGCCTGAGCGCAAGCTGCCCGTTAGTTCTTAGTCTGCTGAGAGAGCTAGCAAGGGCGGGTTTACGTCATAACATTGAGTTCAGGGCTAGGCATGTAGAGGGTGTCAAGAATGTGGCAGCTGACGCTCTCTCTCGCTTTCAGCTGTCGCGATTCCGGGAGGCATGGCCGCAGGCAGGGGAGGAGATGACACCGTTCCCGGCAGCACTTTGGCGACTCCTTCGGTGGGGGAGCGATTGAAAAGGTTGGGACAACGTTCCCTGGCACAGTCGACCAGGAGAAGATATGCGTCTCAGCTGGACACTTTTCGAGCAGTGACAAAGTCCCTTGGTGCAGCAACTTTAAGCTTGAAGGAGCAAGTGGAGGGTTTTGTTGTTTGGGCAAATGAATCAGGCAAGTCCCATTCTTGGGTGTGCAGCCACCTGGCTGCTCTCAAGCACGAAACCAGGCTGAATGGCGAGGACGACCCAACGGGGGCGTTCAGGATTAGGGCAGCACTGAAAGGGTGGGCACGGGATGAGGTCAGGAGCCCTGATAAGAGAGCTGGAATAGAGTTCCCCGCCCTGAAGTGCATGGTGGACACAGTGCCTGCTGTGGCTAATTCGGCATTCGAGGCTCAACTCTTTGCAACAGCCTTCTGCCTGGCCTTCTTCGGAGCATTTCGGACCAGCGAGTTGGTGGTAAGGTCCAGAACGGATAGGTCTGGGAGAGCACTGGACATGTTAGACGTGTGCGCCAAGGATTCACTGGTTCTATGGCTGCGCAAATCTAAAACTGATCAGGCCCGGAAGGGAGTGGCCATAACATTGCATGCGTTCGAGGACTCCAGATACTGCCCGGTAACTTTGGTAAGGGAATACCTGAAAATCAGACCCCTGCTGGCAGGCCCCTTCTTGATCCACGAGGACGGCATGGCATTGACGAAATTTCAATTTGAGCGGGTAATGGAGAGGGTGTTGGCAAAGGCGGGCCTGTCGTTTACTGGGGAAGGCAAGAAATTTTCCAGTCATTCTTTTAGAATAGGGGCAGCCACTGCAGCTTATAGGGCGGGGTTGGGCGAAGAAGGGGTCAAAAGAGTGGGGAGATGGTCGTCCTCCTGTTATCTGAGATATGTCCGCCCGTGAATATAATATGGCACAATGGAGATGAGCTATTTGCGTGTTTATGTAACGCCACATTGGTATGGCTATTTACCGTTTAATTTTCGTTTGCTGTGCAGGGTGTTCTGAATAAAGGGGATGAGCCATTTGCGTGTTCTATGCAATGCCAATTCAGGATCGCTTTTACCGTGTTGAATTTTAGTTTGAATTTTCGTTTGCTGTGCAGTGTGTTTTGAATAAAACAATAATGCCAACGGTGTCTTTTCTTGCAGTTGACTGTTGCGTGTGGGTGATGGGCCATTCGTATGTTACCAGACTCGAACAGTGGGCGTCATTCAGGAAGTGGGAGTTGGCCTTTGCAAGGACACGAATAGTATGGATGGGCTCCCCGGGAATGAGATGGGGTCAGCTGAGGCGCAGACTGGACCAATGTGTGGCAGCTCGGGGTGGGCCTCCCAACGTCCTCGTGATACACCTGGGTGGGAATGATCTGGTGACAATGGGGAGGCGAGCATTAGTGGATGCCATGCAGCGGGATGTCACCATGATAACCAACGAACTGGGGGTTACTGAATTGGTATGGTCAGAGATTGTCCCCCGCAGGACCTGGAGGGGAGCGCGGTCACCCCTTGCCATCGAGCAAGGCAGGAGGAGGGTGAACAGGGCCATGCAAAAATTCATGGAGAAGAGGGGCCTGGGGTTTATTAGGCACGCGCTGATACAGGACAGAACAGTGGGCTACTATGAAAGAGATGGGGTTCACTTGTATGGGATTGGGATGGATGTTTTCCTCCGTGACTTACAGGAAGCTCTGGCAGCAGCAGGGTGCCTATGATCTGAGGGTGCTAGGTATAAAGGTGGCTAGGCGGTGGGGGGGCTCTGTCATCGACGGGGGCCTCCTCCAGAGCTGTGGCGGAGTACAGGGCGATCTGGAAGCAGACGGACAGTAAGGGTACCTCTGCGGCAGAAGGAGACAGTCAATACCTCTGCCTGGCACGGTAGGGGTGCCTGAGCCAAGAACCTGGAGCCGAGGGGGTTCCAGGAAACAGCGTTGGCGCCCCGTTAGTCCTTCGGGCGGACGGGGGGCCTGAACCGACCGGGGGTGTGCCTCATCGCTCCGCCCTGACAGGGGGGGGCGGGAGTAAAACGAACTAAAGTATTAACGTATTGCACCGTCAAGAGCATCGACTTACCGTGCAAGATGGCTAATTAGGCATGCGGGTCAGCGAGGGGCTGCCGCATTGGATCGCCTGTAAGATGACCCACCTTAGCTGCTACTTGTTATGCAAAGTAAACCTGCACCACCGTTTTCCACAATTATGTCTCAGGAGTCTCCTTGGTATGAAAGTGCATGGGGCGCAAGGTGGAGCGAGCGCTGGCGGTGTGGGCACTATGCCGCTGGCCGCGCGACGCGAAGGGGAGATAACGCGAGACAGCGTCTTAGTGCCACATGCCGCGCGAGTAGAACGTTAGCGCGCCGGCCCGGGTGCCGCCCCCTTTATGAATGGCCAATGAAGGGTGATTTGAGGTGCGGGAGGCGGACCCACGGGCCTTTATCTGGAACAGCGTGGCTTTGCTCGGTCTCTTTCTCGCCGCGCTTCCTGACTGCTCTGCGCTGTTCCCACCCTGGCCCTGACCCAGCAGCAGAGCAGCAGGCGGGTGTGAACAACTAATGGTCTGTTTTGTGTTGCAGGCGGAGTCACAGGGCGATCTGGAAGCAGATGGACAGTAAGGGTACCTCTGCGGCAGAAGGAGACAGTCAATACCTCTGCCTGGCACGGTAGGGGTGCCTGAGCCAAGAACCTGGAGCCGAGGGGGTTCCAGGAAACAGCGTCGGCGCCCCGTTAGTCCTTCGGGCGGTCGGGGGGCCTGAACCGACCGGGGGTGTGCCTCATCGCTCCGCCCTGACAGGGGGGGGCGGGAGTAAAACGAACTAAAGTATTAACGTATTGCACCGTCAAGAGCATCGACTTACCGTGCAAGATGGCTAATTAGGCATGCGGGTCAGCGAGGGGCTGCCGCATTGGATCGCCTGTTAGATGACCCACCTTAGCTGCTACTTGTTATGCAAAATAAACCTGCACCACCGTTTTCCACAATTATGTCTCAGGAGTCTCCTTGGTATGAAAGTGCATGGGGCGCAAGGTGGAGCGAGCGCTGGCGGTGTGGGCACTATGGTTACAGTCTTTTCTGAGTCGTAGGCGAGCAAGGTCTTTCCTCTCACTGAAAAGGTTACTGTCGGAGTGACACTGATTTGCTCCTATCACCAAAAGTTTTTAACATTTCTGTAAAAAGTTTCACATGGCGTGCCAATAGGCTCGAAAATGAAATTTCACCAGTGTGATGAGGACATCCAAGGAAATTATTGTGGAATAGGTATTTGGGCCAATACAAGAATGTGTGGACTCAAATCATCTAAATGTAAATGTAGACAAGATGTAGTTTCCTGGTCATTAGCTCAAACTACCTCAGGGGACCGGGAAAGTGATCTACCTGACTTTCACTGAGGAACAATCACAATAAGGTAAACCTCTGGTAGTCATATTTGGTTTTAAGATGGCCACGGCTTGTCTAAGAAAGAAAGTGATCTGTTCTGGTAAAAATTTAAAATCATGAACAAATACTTGTTTGTGCATATCTCGACCACTAAAGTGTCTTTTATGTGGGTTCTTCTGAATAGAACAAGATTAAAATGCGAACCTGCTAGCTCTAAAAAATATGGTAACAAGGACAGCCAAGGACATACATCCAAGCAGTTGTGTCTTCCATGCCCACGAGGTATATGTGTGTATGCATGTTGTGTAATGTGCTGCATGCGTGAAGTAGTGTGGCTCACTGGTTAGAGGCGGCAGACCCGAGAGCAGAGGACGGCCCGGGACCAGGGTTCAATTCCTGGCGCGGCAGGTTTCTGGACCAGGGTCAGCGGACTCGATAATTCTCTCGCCTCGGTGCCCACTCTGATCAGCGATCACACTCGGCAACTCTGGGCATTAGCTTGCCTCATCTTCACTAACGGCCCCACCAGACCGCCGGGGATGCCTGGTCTCACCCTGGAGATACCCATTAAGGGACCATCTCTCAGGGAAGCCAGGAAGGGTTTCGCAGCGGTCGAAGCGCCTTGGGACCCTCCGGGTAAGTAGTGCGCTATATAAATGCCTATACATTACATTACATTACATGTGTTTGTATTAGGTTTTAGTAGTGCGATTTGTATTAGTGCAGTTGTTTGTTTATATAATATATTAAAATATAGTCCAATGGACATTAGGGCACTTTACAAATAAGCTGATACAATTTTTTTTTTACATTTGCATACATGGTACATGGATAAACAATGTCTAGGGAGAACTTAAAGACTGACATTAAATGCTACAGCATTAGGAAGGGTGGTGTTGAGAGCATCTCTTCCTAATAGCAAATTGGAATAATATGTACGAATGTTTTGCAACCGCAATGCGGTCGCAGAACACTCACAATTTACTGCCAATTGGTGGCCCCTTTGAGAATGGTGGGAAAAATATTATTTAATAATAGGCAGTGGTCTAAGCCACCAGTGCCTACTCTTAAAAATGAATCTTCCGAGTTTTTTTTTTTTCTTGCAGGAAAAAGAAAGCATCATTAGATTACATACAGATTTTGGAAACAAAAATATCCAAAAATAAATGTAACCATCAAATACATACAGAGGATGATAATGTACATTCTTTGATAAAGCAATAATTAAATAAATAAATAATAAAAATAGATCGTTTTACTTGCTGCTGGTACATATAAGTCAAATGAATCAAATAAAAGTACCCCAAATCCTTTGCCTTGCTTTCAATGCCTTAGTACCCCTTAACTTAGCCAACGATAGTTCCATTGTGTGTATTTCATTAATAAGATTCCACCACTCCATAATATTGGGTGGTTCCTCCGAGATCCAAGTCCGTGCAATAACCAACCTAGCGCAAGCAAAAGCAATAGAAATCAGGTCTTTATGTTTATGATTAGTATCTTGTATATCTAGCAGTACTAAATGTGCAGAAAGTGTAGGAAATATAATTTGTCTGCTGTTTAGGACCGCTGTTAATCCTTTCCAGAATGTTGTAAGTTCCGGGCATTGATATAACATGTGTTCAATGCCGGCGGCTTCTAGATTGCATTTGGGACATTTAGTTCGCTCGCTAGAACCATTTCCCATGGTCCAGCTAGCAATTCTTTGTGGTGTATAATATATTTGAGTCACCGTTCTATAAAATTGAAGCCTTAGATTTGATGATTGTACCACCAGATTGATCTGTCTAAGCGAGCCAGCAATCTGGCTTGGGTTGATGTTCAGACCTAATCGGTTAGTCCATTTGGCCGCCATGTTTTCACAGTCTCCTTGCTTACAGTTATTTAAGTAGGTATAGCTTTTACTAATAAGTGATTTAGTGTCTTTCGAATGGATGAATTTTAAAGTATCTGAACTTTCTATTTTTCCAATTTTCATTTTATTAACAAAGAAATATTTCATCTGAATGTATTTAAAATACATAGTATCTCTAATTTGGTAACTTAATTTTAGTGCATTGAAACTCAAAAAACCATCCGAACCAAATAAGTCACCTAGAGTGCTTATACCGTGCTCCAGCCAAAAAGCTGCTGCACCATCGGAGAAGAAGTCTGGTAGCCCTGGGTTCCCCCAAATCAATAGCTCTGCATTAAAGAAAGGAATCTTACCAAAAATCATTATTTGGTCCCAAATTCTTTTGATGTGTCTTGCGGTCTTAAACTTGACTCTCTTAAAGTAGTTGGGGTCGTGCACGCGGTACAAGAACTGGTTACTATCTGCTCCCAGCATAAATTGGTGGAAAAATAGGGAGGAGTCGTTGATTATTAGGCTACGTATACGTTGAAAGAAAGTTGCAAAGGAGTATATTTTAAAATCCGGGAAGTTTAAACCCCCTTTTTCAATTGGGAGTTTCAAATAAGCTATTGATCTACGAGCTTTTTTATAGCTCCAAATAAATCTGCTGCAAATACTCTCTATTTTTTTAAAATATAAGTTGCTAATTTGGAGGGGTATAGATCTAAATAAGTAAAGTAGTTTTGGTAGGATCTTCATCTTTATCAAGTTTATTCGTCCTACCAGGCTCAAAGGTATTTTATGCCAGTTTTTTAAAGATGCAGTTATTTCCTTAAGTAAGGGGTCATAGTTCAATGCTACAATTTTATCTGTATCTGCTGCTAGCTTGACTCCCAAATAAGTAGCATGAGTACAAAGTCCTGTTATTGGTTGAGCAGGTTTGTAGTTGGCAATAACTTGAGTTTTGTCAGCATTTAATTTGTAGCCGGATATCTCTTCAAATTTACTAGCTTCTTTAATTATCTCCGGGAGTGCCGAAACTAAATCTGTTGTAAATATCGCTATATCATCAGCGAAGGCGGTTATTTTCAAAGTCTTGCCACCATGATGTATTGGTATTATATTATCTTGAGCAGATAGTGCATTTAAGAATGGTTCTAAGGCTAGAGCGAAGAGCAGGGGTGATAGAGGGCACCCCTGCCTTGTCCCCCTTTTAACTGCGAAGTTGACTGAATTGGCTCCAGCATAGCTAACTATTGCTAATGGTGGTTCATACAATGATCGGACCCATCTAAAAAATTGACCCTGAATGCCGAATGCGTTCAACACCGCCCACAGGTATTCCCACCCCACTCGGTCGAACGCTTTCTCCGCGTCTAGCATAACCATTCCGAGTGGGGGGGGGGCAGTCGAGGCTACATCAAATGCAGTCACAGCAGTGTTAATGTGAATAGTGGTGTCTCTCCCCACCACAAACCCATGTTGTTGGCAGTTCACTAAATCAGGCATAATAGGGGCTAGACGATTAGCGAGAATTTTGGCAAAAATCTTGGCATCGGTGTTTATTAATGAGATGGGCCTGTATGAACCTCGGCCATCTGGTGGTTTACCTTTTTATAGAAAAAAAATTATTTTAGCAGTTCTCCAAGATATAGGAGCACTTCCTGTTTGACCTACAGAATCTATCACCAAGTGAAAAAGCGGTATAAGATCTTTCTCGCATATTTTGTATAGTTCTATAGGCAAACAGTCTTCTCCCGCCGCCTTGCCTGAAGGCAGTGCTTGAATGGCAGCTTTTATTTCAGTAATGGAGATCTTATCACCAAGTTGCTCGATTGTTTCCATTGGAAATCGATTGGGCAAAAATGTACTTAAATAGTTTATAATTTCTTCTTGAGAGGGTAGATGATCTGGAGTATATAAGTGACTATAATATTTAGCAAATTGCTCTAAGATTTGCTCTGGTTTATTATATTCAATTGAGTCTGACCCTTTTATTGATTTTATAATTGTTTTAGCTTTTTTATCAGCTACCTTATAGGCCAAAATTTTACCGATTCTATCGCCCCCTTCATATTGGGCTAGTTTGTATCTATGAATTTTAGAACTAAATTTCTCCCAGAGTCTTTTTTAATGCCGACCTCAATGAAACCAATCCTAATCTCAGTTCTTCTATATTTGTCCTCCCTTCTGTAGCAGCATCGATCAATTGTTGTTCAGCTAAAAGAATATTAGATAAAGTTAGCTTATCTGCCCTCCGTCTTTCAGCATTTTTCCTTAGAATGTATTGTTGCACATAGCCTCTGATGCTGCATTTACATGCGTCCCACACGAAATTAACTGAGGTTGAGTGAACATTAAGTGTTATAAATTCATTTATATGTCCTTTGATACCCATGATAAATTCGGCGTCTGCATATAGATACCTAGGGAATGTAAACTGTCGGGGGGATTGCTCTTTGGTAAGGGTTTTGAATTCGAATAGTATGGGATTATGGTCTGATGTGACTCTCGGGCAGAGTTCTATATTGCAATTATCCACAATTCTATCTGTTGCCCATACCATATCGATTCTGGAACAAACTCTGTGGGGGGCCGAGTAATATGTATATCCTGCTATGGTAGGATGTTTAATGCGCCAGACATCTTTCAAATTATGTAGCCTACCCAATTCCACTATAGCTGCTCTAACTCTGCGCATCCTTATCGTGTTAATTTTACTTGTGGAATCCTTCTTATAATTCATAACGCAGTTGAAATCTCCCATTATAAGTAGTTCCCCCCTCCCACTCAAGTTATTGGATGCTTAGTTTCTCATATAGTTTGGGTTCGTCAACATTAGGGCCATAAACCAAGCAAAATATATAATATTTTTCTGCAATTTGCACCTGAGCAATTACCCACCTTCCCCTATCGTCAGCAGCGGTTTTAGTAATAACCATTCTTATATGCTTCTGTTTCAAAATGGCTACTCCCCGGATTGATGCCCCTAGTGTTGAACAAACGACAAGATCGTAGCCCATTTGAGATAAAAGTTTACGATCTTGAAACCCAATATGGGTTTCGGAGATAAGTGCCATGTGTGGTCTATACAAATTCATTTCTTCTTGCACCAATCTCCTTTTATCCTTACTATTGAGGCCACCAACATTCCACGATAGACATCTAAAGAAAAACATTAATTGAAACTACATTCTTCATAATCCTCTGTATTATATATCGTTTAATGTATAAGAACACAAAAGCTTTGTCTCTAAGTCTATTCATCATTTTTTTCCTGCAATGCAATTTTTCCCCTTTTAACCCCTCCCCAGTGACCACATGCCCTTCCCACCCAGCCCACCCCCCGTGACACCTCCCCCCGGTACCTACCCAGAGGCCTACCTCTATCTTCTGCTGCCGCTCTAAGGGCAGTCTATCAGAGAGGTCTCCCCGTGATCCCCCACACTCTGTATTGTTATCATACGAGAAAAGAAAAAAAAATTCTTTTATCTCTCTTTTTTTTTTTTTTTCTTCAAAATATAAGTCCTAATGCCCTGTTAAATTGCACTAAGCTGTTATAGTTGGGCGTAAGTCTCTCTTTCCGCCTCTCAACCTCCCCTGCTCCCATCTCTCTGTCTTATATAATTTTTCCCCCTTACATGTCCCTCTCTTTACTAGGTATTTAAAGTCATTTTTGCAAGAAGTTGCTCGGAATCTTCCGAGTTTCATTTTTTTTGTTGTAAAATATTCTGTTCTTCTTTAAGGAAAACGGGATCCATTTAAAAAAAAAAAAAAAAAAAGGTTGGTTTATTTAAAAGCAATCACAGACAAGGTGATCTGCTGACCCCAACAGGCCACCATCCCTGTGATTGCGGCGAATCAAAGTGGGTCCCAAATTACAACCTACCTAATTGATATTCATGAGGTGGGTCTATTTGCAACCCATTAAGACTCGCTAATGAAACTTAAAAGAGTTTCATACATTAGGGAAAGCGATTTTCTAATTGCGACTCACAAAAATCACAAATAGGAAATTGCTATTCCTAACTTTCATACATTTGGCCCTAAGAGACATAGGCATGTGGAAAGGAGGCAGGAATCCCAGGATGTATTCAAAGCAGCTTTCCACAGTAGATGATAGTTCTTGATAAATGTGAATGACTAGTTCATATACTTAGAGCACAAGCCCAAATTGAACTCGGTCGTGGTAAGACATTAATTTTATTTGAAAACACATCGCTCAATTATGCATGAGCACATTATGGAACATACATGTAATTTTTCTATGGTTTTTCTTCCATGTACACATTGCTCTGAACAGTCTCACCTGTTGTTCACATGCAAATCAAAAGTATTATTGAGAAATATTTGGAAAATCATATATCTCTCTAATTATCTTTGTTTACAGATTACTCATTATTACATTTCGTGAGAGTAGTAGGATCTTTGAGTGAAGTATTAGGCAAGATTTTCATACTATTACACCCACTGAGGCTTATTATATAAAGAAAGCACTTTTACATGGTACTGAAGAAAGCCCACCCACACTTCTTTATTGGAGGCTTACTTACAGGCTGACACATGTTGATGAATCGAAGGGTTGAATTATTCATCTTTTATATTTAATTATACCCACATGGGGACTATAATAAAGATGTTGTCAGTCCACCATGAGATATTTTGGCAGGTCTTCTCTCTGTATGCACAATACAAGTGTAACCTCACCCTCTAGATAGATTTTTCAACAAACACTCACCTTAAGCCTCCTAAAACCATCCAAGAACTCCCCTCCCATGGCAGGGTCTTAGCCCATGCAACTTTTCATGAGGAGGAGTCCTATTAGGAAGCATGGCAGCAGATAGGACGGCAAGGGCTATCATCATGTAAATACTAGATCAACAATGTCCATTTGGTTAAAGATTTCTTTGGTCCATAAGGTAGCTTAGTTTCTGTTTTAACATGCACTGTAGTGATGCCTCCTTCATGCAGGCATCACATAAAATATAAATCCATAAATACAGGCCTATGATGCAGTATTTGAGCATAGGGGATATCATTACAATGATTACTCACCCTCACCATAGTCCTGAAGACACTTGCAGCACTGAGGCAACATGAGATGTGGGATTGTTGAATTCCTTTTGCCCCAAACCTTCTGACGGTCCATCTGAAAACAGGCTAGCCAAGATACTAGCATCACCAGTGGTGGATAGTGACTTTTGAAAGTGGTGGGGCGTAAAATTTTGGGGTGAGTGCATTACTGCGAGCAAAGCAAGTAAATCTAACAGTCATAAATAAGGTGAGTTGATTGGGGTTCTACCCACGGGAAATCTTTTGAAAATAGAGTGGGAAAATTGTGCTATTTTGAAGAAGCAAGAAGGGTTATAAAGCAATGGTGAAAGTACAGCCTTGGAATATTTAAAGAAAATATACACATACAAAATGCTCCATATCTCTTTGAATTAAAATTGTTTTGTGTTGAAAGCAAGGGTTTCGACAACTTCGGGAGGCAAGATGGCGGCCGTGACAAGCGGCTGAGCGGCAGCACTGGACACAGCGCAGGGATGAAGTGATGCACCTTGATGCAACCTCGACACCCAGGCTTTCTCTCTTCATGCCAGCAACGTTGGATCACAAAAGAGAGTAAGGCTACGAAGACCCCGTGGCTACATGACCTTCTAAGACACACGGGGCTTCACAACAGCAGATTGCGGCGGTGATATGCAGCCAGCGCATTGACAGAACAAAAACGCCGTAGAGGCACAGCGGCGGCCACAGCGACGGATGGTTACCTCACCGAACCTTGATGGTGTTCTGATGCTTTTCGGTGTCTCTGGCAGTAGGCTGTTCCGCACGGGTCTGCGGAGGCTCCTGGCAACAGCTGCAGCTACTGCTTTGTCTAGAGTCGGAGCTCACAGAGTTCGCGGAGCCTGGAGGCGGAGCCACGCAAAGCCGGCGGGACCTGCGAAGCAGAGCGGAAACGGCAGTAACTCCAGCAGACCCGGCAGACCCGCTAGACCTGACAGACCCGACAGGCCGGCACAAGGAGGCGGAGAGGTACGGTGCTGCAGCGGTTTAGTCAAGGCGAGGCAGGGGATTTCTCTGCTAATAGTATTTGCATTATCTATGGCCCCTAAAATCAACACTGGGGGAAAGACAAAAAAAAAAGGCACGACTGATGGCATCTCTGTATCTGGTATCACGGACAACACCCTGAGCGTAGACTCTGTGACAAACAACGGGATGGAGGGTTCAGCATCAGAAGCGTTGTCAGGGCGGGCAAAGCTGCAACCGCCCACAGGGCAGAACTCCCCTAAGGTCAGAACCCGACAAGCTACAGCCACCGCGACTGTTAGTGTGGTGGAAATGCTGAATAGGAATGAAAAGAAAAGAAAATTGAAGGATTTTGAACAAGCCTCAGCAGCCGCGAATTCTGGGTTACCGGGGTTGCCTGTACTACCTGTGCCACCTGTACCTTCTGAGTTACTCGCTCCACCATTACCGGCCACTACTCCAGCTGAGAACCCTGGCATAGACCCGGCACTGCAAATAGCAGCACTATCAGTTTCAAATCTACAGAAGTCATAGCAGTCTTGCCCGCAGACACAGATCCCTCAGTCATGTCAGGTGGAGGAAGCCAGCGATGACATCGCAGGTTGGGGCACGTCTTCAATGATACATTCAGAGTCTCTAGCTGTTGGATTGGGATCTGGTGATATCTGTGCTTCCAACAACAATGAGTGCACCACCTCACTACCCTGGTCATTACCCTTGTCATTACCCTTACAAGATGTGCTGATTTCACCAACTGAAGGGACAGTAGTCCTACCAACTAACAATGAGGGTGATCAAGAAGGCTTATCTACAGCTGAAATACTCAAAGAGAGTATCATTCTTACCACGGCCCCAGAGAGCCATAGGGGCCTACTTGCCAATTCTAAAGCTAATACAATCTACTCCGGGGCCACTCATGGTGAGAGGGAAAAGGAAAAGGAAAAGACCCCCAGCGAGTGCTTCTTCTCTGTCACAGAGGAGGCCAACTGGTCAGAGGAGGATGACGAGCTACATAGTTCAGATATTGATGGCAGCAATCCGGAAACAGAGAGCGATAGTGAGGCAGAGTTACCATCATCTATTATAAAAAATGTGCCCCCTCAAAGAGACCACTCAGCACTGACTTGGGACCACTCTCCTACAACATCCCTTCAAGGGAACCCTAACCCGGCGACGGGCAATGTAAGGCACAATGAGTCTTCACAGTTGTCAATGATGACGATGATGGAATCAATCCACCAAGGAATAACTGCTCACAGAGAAGAAACCCGGGCAGACAGTCTCAAATCCCAGGCTGCGATAAGAAAGATGAAAGCAGTGGTCAGGAAGCTCTCTAAAGCCTGGGCAAGTGTGGGAGATAGGGTCTCAAATCTAGAAGAGAGGGTAGTCGCCACCGAAGCTGAGGCGGCTGCAGCCACAAATAAAGTGGAAACTCTGGGAGCCCAAGCAATTGACGTCCAGTGGAAGCTGGAGGACCTTGAGAACAGGCAAAGAAGGAACAACCTCAGGGTCCTGGGCATTCCGGAAGGGGCTGAGGGTCAGGATGCTAAAATGCTTATCGTCAAAACATTTGAGAAAGCCTTCCCAGACATCGCCGGTTGGAACTGGGCCACTGAAATACAGAGAGCACATAGGACACCCTTCAGATTGAGAAAAAATGCCAGAGAAGGTGATAAGCCTAGAGCAATTTTAATCTATATAGGCAATTTTCTTCTTCGTCAGTCCATTTCAGAGAAAGCCCGGCCTGACTCTAAAAGAACCTTTGAAGGAGGGTCCTTCTTTGTTAGGCCGGATTTCTGTCATTCCACCGTGGAACGAAGATGGAGATTAAGGCAATTAATTAAACCTTTCCAGGACAAAAGAGTACAGGTCTACCTCATCAATCCTGCCCAGTTAAAGATTATTCACCTAGGCAAGACCATATACTTCTCCTCGGAAATCAAGGCTCAGGAGTTTCTAGACTCCCTATAACATGTTCATTATTCATATAACCCAACAAAGGCAAAGGTCCCAATTCTTGTTACTGGATGAAGTCTTAGGGTTAGCTTAGCTTAAGGTTAAGTTTGAATCTCACATAGGAAAGCATGTCACGTTAGGGAGATTTGTGGGGAGATTTGTGGGAGATTCGTGGGAAAATTGTGGGTACACATAAAGTCGAGGTTGAAGTTGGATTTATTGATTGCACTGTGTCCATTGCCGCACCCATCACACGCACAGACTTAGTCTGCGCGCCTCACCGGGGAGTGAGTTGGGGTCAGGGGGGTGGGGAGGGGGGGGTCTCTTGTGGGAGGGGGGGAAGGGGGAAAAAGAAGCAAAAAGAAAGTTCATGCAATAAATATGTTTTTTGATAGAGCGGAGATGTCAAAAGTGGTTACACTTGTCATTGCTAGATACAGGATAAAATGTGACTGGTTAGTTTGTTGGCTGGTTTCTCTCCAGGGCTATGTCAAGGATTAAGATAATCAGCCTCAATATAGGAGGACTGAGCGATTGGAAAAAGAGGGAAAAGTTCGAAAAAGAAACATTGGTTAAACATAAGGGGGTACGAAATATTGTCTTGTTCCTCACAGACCTCAACTGTAAGGGGGGTAGCCATCATAGGCCATCATAGGCCGGGTTGGACTGGGGGGGGGTTAAAAAATCAAAAGCTGACCCGTTGGTAAGATGGGCTATATGTGAATTGAAATTAGGTATCACTTTCTGTTCAGTGTATGGTTCCAATCTGGACGATCCAGGGGTGATGGATTACATCGAAAGGGAGCTTACTAACTGGCCATCACCTTTGGTATTTTGCGGTGACCTCAATATTTCAGCAGATTTTACAGGTAACACCCTATATAATGGTCGAAAGCCCCGGGTATTCAGGGCGGTCTCCTCTATAATTCATTCTTATGGCCTGAAGGATGTCTGGGGTAACCTAAAGGAAGATGAACCTGGGTTTACATACTTTTCACATCCATTTAATAAATATACAAAATTGGACTATTTTTTAGTATCAGCCACACAACTTAGCAATGTCGAAATTTCAATGCTCCCAAAGCTTATTTCGGATCACAATCCACTTGTTTTGAATATGTCTATCACTAAACCAAGGGAAAAAATGAGACCGTGGTCTTTTGATAGAAAACTTCTAGTGGATAGTAATTATATAGCACACATAAAGGGGTGGTCCCAATCTTTCTTTGACGCTAATAGATATAGTGCTTCCCGTGGCATGGTTTGGGATAGCTTCAAGGCTGGTTTAAGAGGGGAGACAATTAGCTTTTCTGCACGGTTGTGGAAAAATATGAAGGAAGATAGGGAGCGTCTTTTGGCTAGGCTGGCGAAGGCGGAGGAACAACATAGGAGAGATGTATGCAGCGGGATCCAGGGGTCTCAGAGCCTAGATAGCTTAAATACTATAAAAGCAGATATCCAGCAGCAATTAGCAAAGAAAGCTGCTGCAGAATATCAGACCCGCAGACTGGGTATGTATGAAACAGGTGAGAATGCAGGCAGGGCCCTAGCGCTTCGGATAAGACAAGCCACCTCAAAAAATATCATTACTGAAATCAAAGATGGTGAGCAGACCTATAAAAAGCCAACAGAAATTTTAGAGGTTTTTAGGCGATTCTATCAGGTTCTCTAGAAGGAGGAGGCAGATACAACCTACCCGGGTACGAATTGGCAGGATACAGGTATTAATTTGACACCCAATGAGAGGGAATCCTTAGAACAGGATATCACTATGGAGGAGCTCCTGCAGGCACTGAAAGATCTGTCAGCAGGAAAGGCAGCAGGGCCTGATCTTATACCCCTGGAAGTCTATAAATGCCTGAGGGAAGAAACGGCCCCTCTCCTACTAGATTTATTTAACGGGGTTATTAATACAGGCACTATACCAGAATCCTGGACCAAAACCAATATTGTGGTCTTTCACAAAAAAGGCAAACCCAAGGAGAGCCCAGGTTCTTATCGGCCTATATCACTAATAAATAGCGATAACAAACTCTACGCTAAAATACTGGCCTCACGGATGGGGAGGATTATCGCGGGCCTCGTCTCTCCCTGGCAGCATGGTTTTATTCCCGGAAGGGGTACCACCGACCATATAAAAAGAGCCATAACTCTGTTCGATATGCATGCTGGGGAGGGGGGGGGGGGGGGTCGCGATGATCCTCCTTGATGCCGAGAAGGCGTTTGACCGGGTTAGGTGGAGCATTCTTTGGAAAGTGATGGTGGGCAAAGGATTCGGCCCCCGATTTCGGCAGGCAATTAAGGCCATGTACTACAATCCAATAGCTAGCATCCAGTTAATGGGCGAGGGCTCCAACCCGATCCATATTTCAAGAGGGACAAGACAAGGGTGCCCGTGCTCGCCTATCCTATTTGCACTGTATATCGACCCCCTGATTTGCCACATTATGGGCAATATCAATATAAAACCAATTATCACCAACGGACTTGAAACCAAAATCCTTTCATACGCGGATGATATAGCTATCACCACGGTGGATCCTGCCAGTGCCATGAGGGAATTAATTAAAATCACCTCTGATTTTGGGAGTGCTTCTGGATATAGACTAAATGTGGCAAAAACACAGGTATTATGTTCAAGTAAAATAGTCAAACTGGACGATAGATATGTGGACTCAGTTGTCTATTTGGGAATCACAATTAATGCCCAGACACAGGAAATTATTAAAGATAATTTCTCACCATTACTGATGAAAATGAAACAGGATCTAAAGCATATCGATACTCTTCATTTATCAATTATAGGCAGGGCCAATGTCATCAAAATGACAATGTTTCCAAAAATCTTATATAAATTTAGGTCTATCCCATTTAAAATAGATGATATTTTGATTAGGGAAATGGAGGCAATTTTTATGAACTTTGTCTGGCAATATGGTAAGGTGAGGAGATCAATTAAATGTATGTCTCTACCCCAGGAACAGGGCGGATTGGGTATACCTAATCTAAAATTTTACCACTGGTCTTGTCTCCTTACAGATATGGCTATACTTTTCTTCCCTGCTGATATGATACATTGCCAATGCGGTATTCCATCCATATAGTTTATGGGGTATTGCTAAGGAACTATGATAAACGTTTCTTCAAGTCCCCAGGGTATAAAATATTGGAAGATACCCGGGCGGTATGGTTGGCAATACAGAAGAACCAGAGCATTCCGAAGTTTAACAAGCATACTCCACTTTGGAATTCAGGGCTATTCCCTCACTTAAGTAGAGATGGTTCCTGGAGACATTGGGAAAGACAGGGAATCACCACACTGGGCCAAGTGATGGTAAAGGATGCCCTGAGGCCCCTCGATCTCCTGAAGTCACGGTATGCACTTCAAGGCTCCCAAGAGTTTAAACACATACAATTGACCAACACAATTAAATCCAAGAGACCCACCATAGATGTATCAAAAGAATGCACACTCTTGGATTATATGAAGGGAGGCGGCCGTCGCATAAGGAAAATATATGCATTATTCTTGGGGACACTGCCAGATGATATGCTTAAGACAGAGGCTACCTGGGTTGGGAAACTGAGTGACCCCGATATCGATCTAGACAGAGCCATTCTTATGGATAAAAGGTTCCTACGATCTTCAAACCTAAGAGCGCAGCATTTTAAAACTCTATTTAACTTATATCACACACCGGCAAAACTGTTTGATTGGGGAAAGAGAGCGGATAACAACTGCCCTAGATGTGGTAAGGGCCCTGCTGATCTGCTTCACATGTTTTGTGGCTGCGAGAAACTAGGGCCAATTAAAAACGAAATTGTAAAGTTTTTAGAGGGGCTGCTAGATGTCAGGATTGACCTATCCCCTACACTTTTAATAATTGGGTTTGACGCCAAATTGGGTTTGAGCATAGAGTCGGAGGCACTTGTTTTTATAGCAACAGCAGTCTTTAGAATATTAATCGCTGCTGCATGGAAGGACACCGAGGCTCCAACCTTTCAGATGTGGATCTGTAGGTTACTTGGGATCCATAACATAGAGTCGGAGCTGTATGCACTGAAGAAGCGAAATCCAGGGATATGGGACTAAGGCTCTGGTCGCCTGTGGCTTCATGGAGGCGGTCAAAAACCCTGGGCTTATAGCTTTTTAACATCCATATAGATATTTCCCTCTCGTTCTTAACATATTTCTTGTATCTTCTCTTATATTAATGGTCCTAATTTGTTTGAACATCCTTATTATAAGTTGAAACTTTATTATGCATATTTATATTCCTGTATGTATATTTATATGGTATTGTTATGTCAACGCGTGTTTTCTCTTATGTATTTGATATGCTACTGTCATGAACTTTCAATAAAAATATTTAAAAAAAAAATAAAAAAAAGCAAGGGTTTCAATTATCTTACCTGCACACAGGGTTGTCTCTGCATTGCCTGTGGTTCGGAAAGCTGATAATCTTCATGCCATATTGTTTACACTACAGCAGAGCAGACTACAGCCTGAGGTCATATGTCCTGCTGTCTGATACGAGGCCCGTTTTTATGTCCTGACAAATATGGTTGCCCCTAACACTTCAGTGGTCCAAATTCCACTCAGCTATTATATGTGAGATATGGGACTGGGAGCCTAAGGGATGCCTCATCGCATTCAGCAGGGGACCCATCAAGTTGCAGACAGTGGCAGTCAAGGGGTCATGCAGCTTCTTAAAATGCCTGGCTTATAGTTCATGACTAAATGGATGGGTAGGGAGGGTTCAGACAGACTGAACGTAATGTTAGGATGAATGGCAGCGGCTCATCAAAGGATTTCTTTCTCTTCAGCTGTTTTACGTGTTACCCCGAGCTGTTTAAACTCAATCTGCTAGGACTGCATTCCCAGCTTTCAGTTCACCCAGCTGGCCTAGCTGACTGTGCCGCCATTTTGTAACTTGTGTGAGTGGTGTGACGCAGTAAAAATAGGTGCTCTTTTTTTAAAATATGGTCAGAAAAACAGGTCCTATCACACAATTAACATACATTCCCACACTACAATAGTTAGTTGTTACGTGCCACAAAATCCGACGCACACACAATCTGATCAGACTGACTGATGTGAGTTGAAAATGCTGAGCCTGGATATTAATGAAATTGCATTTATAAATTATGCATTGGATTGAGTGAGTCAGAGGTTAGAACAATTTTTTTTAACATGTGCAAAGGCAGCCCTGCACGCGGCACTCTTATGATCACCATTCCCTCTAGGGAATAGGAGTAGTGTCAGGCTGCATCGCAGTCTCACATGCCACTCGGTCTACAAAAGCATTTCCTTGTCCCACCTTATCAGTCACTTTCTTATGCGCACTACATTTCACTATAGCTATTTTCTTTGGATATGTTTATGCAGTCAGAAGATTATGCACTAGTTCTCCGTGCATTATCTGCATACCGTGTGATGTCAGAAAGCCTCTTTCCTTCCAGAGCAGGCCAAAATCATGCGCCACTTCAAAAGGATAGCGGCTATCTGTATAAATGTTCACACACAATCCTGTACTAAGCTCACACGCTCGTGTCAAAGCTATTAGTTCCGCTGCTTGAGCTGACTTCTGTGGTATGAGAGCTGTCTCCACTATTGTGTGAAAAGTAGTAATTGCATATGCGGCTGAAGTTGTACCATCCAGTAACTTCAGACAAGACCCATCAACCCACAATTCTCCATCCACATCTGGAAGGGGCGTATCTTGCAAATCAATACGACCCTTTGTACGTTCCTCAGTCAAGAATATACAGTCATGTGTTTCCTGCGCCTCAGGCTGAGTCACCGGAAATGGCAACAACGTGGCTGGGTTTAGTGTTGCACATCTCTTCAGTGTAATGTGAGGAGCTAACAGCGTCAACTCGTATCCTGTCAGACGAGCGCTAGTTAAGTGCTGCGTCTTTGTTTGATTCAAAAGGGCATCAACAGCATGGGGTACCAGTAGAAACAGCTTAAGTGATAAGACTATCCCTTCACTCTGGCGTATTGACACAGCTGTTGCTGCAACCGAGCGAAAACAACCAGGCTACGCTCGAGCAATAGGATCAAGTACTGCTAAAAAATATGCACAAGGGCGTTGCTTATCACCATGTGTCTGTACTAAAACTGACAATGCACATCCATCCCTCTCGTGAACGTACAATGTAAAGAGCTTCGTGTAATCTGGAGTACCTAACACTGGTGCTGAACAAAGGGCTTGTTGTAACTGTCGAAAAGCATTCTCACATTCATCTGTCCATGGAAGGGGTATTGGAGTGTCTTTTGTCAAAAGTGCTAACAAAGGTTTAACAATGTATGAAAATCCCAATATCCATTGCCTACAAAAAGAAGTAAGACCTAAAAATGCTCGAACCTCTTTCTGTGTGGAAGGTACTGTTGTGTCTAAACTTGCCTGAATACGATCTGATGTGAGTGCACGTCCCTCCTTAGACAAAAAGTGACCTAAATAGGTTACCTTTTTTCTACAATACTGCAGTTTCTTTCACGATACCTTGTGGTGATGTAAAGCAAGAAAAGAAAGCAAAGACACAGTACACTTCTCACATTGTTCAGGGCTATCAGCTGCCAACAAGATGTCATCAACATATTGTATGAGCACCACATCTTCGGGTAGAACAAAAGAATCAAGTTGTGTTTTCAAAGCTTGGCTGTAAATACTAGGACTCTCAGTATAGCCTTGAGGAATTCTACAAAATCTATACGATCGATTATTCAAAGTGAAACTGAACAGATATCGGCTATCAGGATGAATAAGGATCGAAAAGAAAGCATTCTTCAAGTCTATAACAGAGAATGTAGTTGCAGTAGGTAAGAAGTTTTGTGATGTCAGAAACCACTGGATATTGTGGCACCACTATCTTTTTGACCTCCCGTAGGTCAATTATTAAACGATAAATCCTAGTGTCAGTATCTTTCTTCAAAATTTGGAGGATCGGACTGTTACAAATGTTAAATGGAACTTCTTCAATGACCCCCAACTTCAATAAGATCTTGTACAATTTGTGTAAGTGCTTCCTCACCCTCCTGTTAAATTTGATATTGAGGCAAGCATGGCAACACAGCTCCCTCCTTTACACTAATATGCACCTGTGGAATAACCATCTGTCCCACATCAGTATCTGAAGGAGCCCACAAAGTTTTAGGTAGGGAGGCTAATGCAGTATCCTCTTGAACAATGCAAGCTTTGTCTGTTACTGGGCAATTGTCATTCAAAATCACACGCACTCCTTCAGGAGAACATCTTATTGTGGCTCTGTAAATACTTGAGCATATCAAGACCCACAATATTGTCTGGTGTATTTGGGGAAAGCAAAAACGGGCATGGAGCAGCAAACGTATCAACATGAAATGCAAGTGGTTGTGACAATGGGCTAAGGGAAGGTGTTCCATCGAACCCTATCGATGTAATCGTTAAGCCAGACAGGGGAGCCCTCGGAACCAATTGTTTAGACAAAGCGCTACGAGTAGCTCCTGTATCAACCAGAAACTGATCAGTAGAACCCAAAACATGTGCTATAACATAAGGACCCCTCTGATCTACTGGAACTTCAACTGATTCCTTACTCTATCCTACGCAATCCTATGCATAAGCAGAATCATGCGAATCAGGCTGCACATAATCAGACATCTGGTATTGGTTGCGCCTATCAAAAGTGTTGAACCCATTTTGTACCCGCACATTAGAATCAAACCTCGCACGATCGTTCATAGCACCTCTGGGTCCTGAGTTTCCCGTGCGATTTCTCATAGATCCTCGGCCACAGACATAGCGCTGTGAGCGCAACAATGGACACTCATCTGCCCAATTTCTTACAATTCGCGCATTGATCAACGGCCAAAGTGGGACGAGTGTAAGAGGAACTATAAAATCCTCATCCGCCTCTAGCGTTACCTCGAAGAGATGGACCATAAACCTGAGATAAAATAACCTTTGTTTTTAATTCTTTAGACTTTTTATCCTCGCTACCCTTCGCTTCTAGTTCCTGACGCTCGTAATATTGAGCCATCGTCAGGAGGGATGCCGGAGAAGAGGTGGTTCAAGCGGCTAGCCACTCCTGGTAATACATTTGTAACATACTTATCTACGAACAAGTGTCGGCCCGTATCATCTGTTAACGACTGGCCACTAAATCATGAAAAGCTTCCTCAAAACGTGGAAAGAAATCTGAAACTGATTCATCTGCCTTTTGTTTACAAGATGCTAAAATAGTCCAATCAATCTTTTTAGGGGGAATACTCGTTTTTAACTTAGTTAATATTGCACCGGGAAGATCTAAAATCAACTGCCATGGCTTTTTCGCTGGTTCCCTGTCCTCATCTTCCCTCTCTATCTCCTTCCATAATGCCCCATATACTGCGCGATCATCAACTTTGCGCACGGATCTCCACATATCAGGTGGCAATATTAGCCCGAAAAATAAATCAATATCAGCTAATGTCATGGTACAAGAATTTATGGCTCCCTCAACTTCCTCATAGAAAGCGGCTGGATTTTTACGCGGATCGGGTAATGCAGCTTTAAGTGCCATAACATCTGCCCTATTCCAGGGAGTGTATACCCAATTATAAATAAAATACCCTTTAGCATCTACAGAACATTTATCGTCACTTGTACACGTTCCTTTAGGAGAAACATATAAAGGCGCGGCCTCTCGCATAGGCCTTGCATGCATTATTGCGGTCTTATCTGTTTCAAAAATAGATGATTGTTTCCCGTCGACCAATCCCGTTTGTCCATCTGCTTTAGCTTTCAGTTTCTCCTCCCATAGACGAAGCGCCTCAGTTCGAAGTTTAAACAGCCGCCTGATCGTATCAGTCACCTGGGGGAGAGTAAAAAGACCTTTAGGCAATTGCTTACAATCAATTGCCACATCATCAGGTTCGAGAATATCAGAAACTTTTCGTACCATGTCAACAACTTCTTCTGCAAAATGCTCAGTAAAATATATCTGCTCTCTATCTTGCCATCCCTTTAAAGTCTCTAAGATACCAGAGACAGTAACAGTATCCTGAAGTGACTGTCGAGCAATCTTTCTAAGTTCAGCCGCACGATCGGTCGACATCATGGAGCGGGTATCAGGTTTCGTTTTATCTGCCCCAGAATCCTCACCTTCGCCAGATGGAGCGGACGGAACGACATACGGAGGCGGAGGATGATCTAACAAAGAAAAATCATCTTGCGGTTTATTAAGGACAGGATAAAGAGGTTGTCGAACAGCATATTGGCCAGATATCTGTAATCTGCACTCCTTCTCCCGTCTCTCTTCCAATTCTTTCGCCTCCTTCTTTCTAAGTTCTTGTGCTTTTTTATATACATTCTTCCGTTGTTCTTTCTCAATCAGCGCTTGCTCACGTTTCTCACGCTCACATACTTCTTTCACCCACATTCGCACACTCTCAAACATATCTTGTCTAGATTTTCACTCGAACATACACTGCTCCACATACTCAATCTTTCGGATATCAAACGACCCATACTTTGGCCAACATAACTCAGGATCCTTTCGCGTGTATTTCCTCCACAATGTGCTGTACATTATAGAAGAAAGACCATACTTCAGGTACATGTCTCTATGAGGCGTCCCCTCTGGGGGAGCCGGCTGCGATTCCTCAAGACTTAACCGGTTATTTCCACAAAAGCAGCACATCCTTCGAAGTGCGCTAAAAGCAGGCATGCCAAAAATAGTGCAAAATATGCAGAATTATAATCAAAGTAGGACTTAAGGTATCTGTAATACGTAGTGCCGTTCAAATCAAAACCGCATTATAGAGAAAAATCTCCTCATTACCTGCCTATATGTGTTGCAACACATATATTTCACTTACACATGCACATACACATCATTTACTAGTCATACCAAACCAAAATTGCCACAGCAAGCGTATCCTAAAACTGCCTTGCCAATCCCAGGCTTCCAAAACCCACAGCAAGTTCCGTAGAACGGTTCTTACCAATCACAGGGCGTCCAGATTCCAACTGCCAAGTTCTAAATTCGACCAAATGGCCACTGCACGGCAAACCAACAGAAGAGATCTCAGTCAAGGACCGGCACCACCTGGATGGTCAGATCGGAAAGAAAGGAAAAAACGCCTTGGATGCCAAGACTCGGGTCACCTTGTAGTGTAGTTCCTATTTTCCCTATAGGCCCTGCACATTTGAATAACATAAACAGCAGTATAGACGTAGAACTGAGGTCTTGTAGGTCTCTACTGACTATGTTAGACTTAATTTAGGTTTGAGCCAGCTAGCTCAGAGTTCACTGAAAACTTTCTTGACTGAATAGGAAGTGATCAGCTTCCCTGGCTCAGACAAGAAGGGATTCAGCTTCCGACAACCGCATAAACATGACAACTTTGCTCCCTCAGAATAAGAGTCAATCTCTTGAGTCGTGTGAAACAATAGACAGCTATTTCACTCAGTCAGATGTGCATACTTAGTTTCACCAGGGTGCAGAGAATAGAGAGACGGGCGTTTTCAATAAAAGATATTATTTATTGAGCAGTCTGCCTTCTCATGCAAGAGAAATGAATTGCCACAATTGCAAGACTTGTTATAAAGTAAAGTACGTACAGTAAAAGGAGTATTATGAAATAATACTGTAAAAGCATTGATATGGTTTCTTAGACATAAGACACTTTAAAACAGATAAAATATATATACATATATACATAGGCTAACGTGCTCAACTGGTGCTTCTAAAATACGCCTACCCCGGTGTACCTGACCTAAGCCTAATACGTGGGAAGGAGTAAGTAAGTAGCAATTTAAGTTAAGTAGGTTTATTGCCAAGGATCTGTTCAAGAATTCTCTTGAAGGGTTTATTCAGCACTGTACCTTGGGAATAGAATGTAGGAGGTCTGGTATCTCCCTCTGAGGACTCGATATTCCAGTCACCCGCAAGGGTAGGCTGGAAACGCCGGAGCTGGATTTTCTCGGCAGGAGAAAAGACAGCGTCGTTCTCAGTGCGTCAAAGAGGAGGGGCAGCGTCCGTGGGCTTCTCGCTTCTGCTGGGCTCTCGGAAAGTAGATTAGCTGCTCTGCTCCAGAATCACCACCGTGTATTTGCTTAAGGCAACATTGGTATATTTATACCTAAAAGGTGCCGAGTTTGACGTACGTTTTGGACATAAGACGTCAATAAAGATGTCCCTAAGAACTGGTCGTTCTTACAGTGCTCGCAGGAGTTCTTTTACAAATCAAAACAAAGCAAGCGGGGCTTTCCCAGGTTGCTGGGGGTTTGGTGTGTTGAAAGAACTCGGTGTGCTCGCTAGGAATCTAAGGAAGTAGCTTCTGCTGTGTCATGGACTGCAGAGGCGATTTACTGAAAATATGGCTCTGAATATTATGCCATTATAGGGATATGTATTGATTATAGCCGTATAGGGGCATAAGGTCACAATATTGAATCGGGTTCCTAGATAAAACACATCACCCACACAACCACCTTAAACTCAACCCTGATAAAACCAAGCTGGTGTTGACGGGTGGTTCATCCAGCCCCTGGTCCCCTCTCTTTTGGCCTCCCTCTCTTGGTCCTTCTCCTGTTCCCTCCCCCTCAGTCAAAACACTAGGCATAAAACTTAATTCTCAACTCACCCTTCACTCCCAGGTTAGCTCTGTGGTATCTTCTTCTTTCCTCTCACTGCGCACTATACGTAGGGTGTCCCGTTTCTTCACTTTTTCTGCCCTCAAACTTATCATCCTGGCCATGGTGGTGTCCCGCCTGGACTATGGGAACGCCCTGTATGCCGGTATTCCTGCATACAGTTTGCGTCGCCTACAACAGATACAAAACCAGGCGGCCCGCCTGGCCTTTAATCTTCCTAAATTTCACCACTCCACCCCACTTCTGAAATCCCTACACTGGCTCCCCGTGCGAGCCAGAATCCAATTCAAGCTCGCATCCATTACTTTTCTGGCCCGACTTGGCCTGGCACCAGCGTTCATCTCCTCCGAGATCATCCCATATGCCCCCATCAGGGATCTCCGTTCGTCTTCCCAGTCCCTCCTCACCATCCCACGCTTCCGGCGAAAGAAGTGGGGAGGTTCTAAATTTGCCACCCTTGCCCCTACCCTCTGGAACTCCCTTCCCCTTGAACTTCGCTCTATTACCCTCTACTCACAATTCCGCAAACATCTCAAGACCCACCTATTCACGAAGTCTTTTGAATAACGCTCCTTCTGTCTTCCCTGCTGTTTAAACCTCAGATCCCGTTAGTTACAGCGCCAAGAAACCGCTGGTGTACGTGCGCTCTAAAAGTACTTTTAAATTCAATTCAAATTCAAATTCTTTATGAATAGTTCTACTGTAAGCAGAGTACACGTGCCAAAAAAGGTAAATATTTTGGAATTTTTGAAAAAAATAATTTTGTTTCAGGGAACAATATAGTTCCAAATTTGTTCAGTAGCTTTTGTTATTTAAAGCTGAAGGCCGAATTCAGAGTTCACGAGAACGCTGTGTGCCGGTTGGCTCAAAAGTTATTCTTTTGGTTCAGGGGAGAACATGACTTCAGATAGATGTGCAAAAAAACAGTCTACAGCTTCAGGTGAAAGTTTATCCATGGTTGAAAAATCTGTTACCGGGCAGTCGTGAGAATGATTGCTATCATCGATTTCAGGATCAGCAATGCTCACAGAAGTTCGTACCTGGGTGATGTTGCTCTCATTCCTTGCTTCACTGCCACCACCTAATCGTAGTGCAGAAGTTTCAACGAATGCCGTCATCAGGATTGGTAACCGCTGGGGACAACACGATGCATGAGCCGTTACTGGACTTAGCAAAGTATCGACATCCATTGGTACTGCTGATTGTAGCGTAAGACAGGTGTCTAACACGCATTCTTCTCCGCATAGCATACATCGAAGCACAGGTAAGATGCAGTTCTGCCATATAGGTCTGAATGAAAGAAACCAGGTCATATTCAGATCTCTTAGCCGGGCTAATCCAAGGACTTTAGTTATGCGGTCCCTGAAGCGTATTTCTAGGATCGTTTCTTCCATCGTTGCCGGAGTCATGTCTGCGTTTTGGCTTGCCATATCGGAGCAGAAGAATCAAAAATAGGATTCCTGCTATGAGTCCCAAAAGTAGTGGTAGGCCACCAAAAACCGAATGGACAAAATTGTGAAAGATGCCCAGGACTGCTTTGAAGGGTGTTAACAGTCCCGAAAAAATTGTCTTAAATACATTCGAGATACCACTGGCGTCCGACATATTTAGGATTTGGCTGAGCATTTCTGTGAAATGCCCGGGGCAATTAGTTGATAAAAGTATATGTATCTCTGCCGTTGACCTTGCAACTTGAAGATCATACGTTTCTTTTGATGACGTGATGGGCACTGTTGTCTGTAAAAGCACAGACTTCATTCTGCTTAAAGTATCAATTCGTATAGAAGAGATATTCAACTGAGGCCAAATCGTCGCCTCTGAGTCTCCAGGGCCGTTAGGATACAATGCTTGCATGCAGCAAGTGACCATGGAACTGACGCTTAAGAGATATGCTTTCACTGGCACCAAGCCACAACAGCTGTGGTCCGTTATTAGGACGTAACTCCAGTTAGAAAGTTGTCTAAAGAATGGCTCTATCTGTGTTGCAGGTGTGCCGTGCTGGTGGCATGAAAGGTTATTTGAAGTCCCCCCACAGGCCCCATGTAAATTAATACCCTGACACAGAAGTATACCGCTCAGTGATTGTTTACAATTATTACCACTAAGGAATACATTCTAGTTTTTGTCACTATAACACGTGTGTGTATATGGTAATTTCCATGTTGTTTTAATGTACCCTTTACCCAACCTTTCATACTGGCCTGCTGGTATATATTCTTGGCATTTTTTAAATTGGAAAGTTCTTATCGGAATTGTGATAATCCTGTGTATTATCCATTCAATCACAGGTCTTTCTGACATTGTCAATGGTAATCTCTCAAGTTTTTCAATGCTCAGAATCGTATAGTCTGCTCCTTTCTGTGCCAAACTGATTTGTTTATCAGTAAGGTTAAAGATGGAGAACAATGACGTTGTGTTGATTAAACGCCAAGGCACATAGCCTGAACGCAGGTTTTGCAACGTCCAGCCTAGCTGTACAACAGAACATAATTGGGACTGACCATGTTGTAACATTAGCAAGTCCTGATCTATTATATCTATAGCAGATGATACAATACTGTCCAGTGAATATATTCTGGAGGACAGAGTCAATAACCCGTTGTCTACAACAGAAAGTGATTTTTCCAAATTAACACGATCAATTTCTCGTATTTTCTCTGCTGTCTCAATTTGCGTCACTTTCCATGCCTCGTTGTAAGCAGCATATATACTGGCCGCTATGAAACGTTTTTGACGCTGTTTCCGTGGTCCCATTATGAAATCGCGCAAGTCAGCACCATCTTTAAGTAAAGACAAGTGTTGCTTAATTTGTGCCAGTGTGGAGGTTTGTAACCATTCAAGGCATAGTTTCCCTACACTGTATGTTGTTACTATCCCTGGATGTTGTCTCTGGGAATATCTAGGATCTGGTCTGGTCATTTTTAACTCCTGTATTTTGTTCAGGAATCTATATTGACATTTATTTGTGTCTGTTGGGCAGATTAACCACTTTTTCCAATCAGGATGTGATCTGTTTTGATGTAAAATCTGTGATACGTCTATCTCAATATCTGTGGTTGTGTTATCAGGTATTGGCTTTGAAATAAACGGTTTGTTTAAGTCTTTGATCTTGGCTAGGCCAAGACAGGTCATTTGTTGAATGGTGTCATTCAAGAACATTATTTGTTCTGGGATCATGCAGGCTCAAAATAATGCTTCTAGGCCTTGTACCTGCCAATCTTTTGTACCCCAGATGGTTTTTGTTTCAATGTTGTTTTTCCAGAAATCAAAACCAAATGTAATCATTTTTTCATAAAATGCTTCTGAATATATCAATTTGGTATTTGTCAGCATGGTTTTTTTCCCTGTTTTATCTATCAGTTTATAATAAAATGTTTCTGCATCACTTGTGTTAAACCCTGAGAAGTATTGGAATTTCTCATAGAATGTTTTTGAACTGCTTTTAGGTGGAGTAGCACAATGTTCCCATTGGATATATTTAAAAACATTTCTAGGTTGAGCAGATTTATGCAAATGGTGGTCTGCATAATGGGTAAAACAATACATCTGTTCATAATTCGATGAACCTTGCAAATAATCTTGTTCTATAAATTTTGCTGACAAAACTAAATCCGACATCATATTATTTATGCTTTCAAAGTCCCAATCATCAGAGAATGTACTTGGTTTTACAAATTCACTAAATGAAACCTTAAACTGATAAGGATATTTCAAGAGTTCGACCGGTCCATATATTTCGTAATCTGTTTTGTCCCAAACTACCCCGCCGGGTATTGGAATGGCTGTGACATTCACTGATGATAGTTCTCTTTTCTCGATGTGAGGTGATTTGTGTGGCTTCAGAACTAAGTTGATGTTCTGACTTGCTGTGTCCATTGTACTGTAATAAATTTTTCTAAAATTAAAACTAAAATTAGGCATAGTAGGAGTATGAGTACCCCTGATACAATCCAATGTTCAATCAACGGTGCATTTAGATATGCTTCTTTGAGTTGATGAAAGAGTTCTGTTGCTTTATCTTTAAAAGTCCTTGTCGCTGGCGTTACTTCAGGGTCGCTTTGATCTTCAGAAAAGTTATCGAAATTGATGAAGTAGCCAGATGCAGTTCTGTCAATTGTTGGAATTGTTTTTTCAATTTGTCTTTCATTAGCGCATTCTGATGCTACTTCATTGTAGACTGGTGTTTCATGACGAACTATTTCAATTAGGGTTTCAAGAGGATCACGTTTCATGTCATTTCTGCATAGTCCTTTTTTATTCACTGCAGGTTTATCAAATGTGATTAGTCTCTCAGTTTGAACCTCTTGGATTGTAGCAAATTTTGGTATTCTGCTATTTCTTGGGAGTCCACTGGGCCTACTACTTATTATTGGCCACATGATTGTGGTTTTACCAGGTCGATTGATACAACTCGGTTCTCCTTTTTACCAGCAAGAGGCGGTAGTACCACTCATCTTGTTCCGTTGATTGCTAAGACAGGTACTGCTTTTCTGTAAGAAGGCCCAAATTCCTTCTCAACCGCTATTTTCTCTCTGACCAGATCCCCAATCTTTGGAATCCAGACAGGTCTTGCTGGGACAGGTGGTGTGTCTTCAGTGGTTGTTGGCTGTTGTTTTTACTTTATGTTGCTCAGGGCTTTTCTTGTTTCATTTAAGTCCTGTAAAACAGCCAAACGATCTTTGATGTCAAAGCATTTTTTCTTATCTTTTACCACTCAAGCATGACTATCTAAGTCCTGAACATACATTCTAGTTGCGAACAATAGTTCGTACGGGCTGAAACCTTTCAGAGAATTTCTTGGCAAGTTATTAAGACTACGTTGGACACTTGTTAAATGTTGGACCCACCCATCACCCGAACCTAATACCTTTGCCGCTATAGATTGCTTTATGTCTCAGTTTTTTCTTTCCACAACCCCGTTTCCCTCATGATGGAAGGGACAAGAGAACCGCAACCTAATGCCCATGCTGGTCATGGCCTCCTTATAAGCTCGAGAGCTAAAAGCAGGACCCTGGTCAGAATGAAGCATGGCAATTGCGTATGTGCCGATAAAGACTTGCAAATCTTTTATAACAGTACTTGCGTCAGCCGAGCGCTGGGACCACATTTTTAAGTGAATATAGTCTTAAAAGTAATTAATAGGACTCTGGATTTCATGTGTAGATAGCCCTATGCTACCTACAGAAATGGCCATGGCATTACTCCGGTTGGCTCGTTACTGCGGTCTCTGTTGCAGTCTGGACAGCTCTTTGCAAATTTACAATGTTGCAGGCTCATCCCCGGCCACCAGTATTATGATTGTAATTCTGTCAGAGATTCCTTCATCTGTTTGTGCCTTGGACCTTCACCCATGTGTGTGTCTGCTATTAATAAGATTCTCCGGTTCGTGTTTGGAATTACCCTATCCCCCACTCCAGGGATTCGACCAAAAGGAACGGAGTTTGCATGAATTACGTATGTATAATTGAGTGGATAGTTCACAGGTAGTGCTGTACAGTTGCCTTTTGAAGACGTTTTTACCGCCAGCCTGGTTTCCCCATCTATGTATTTTTCTGAACGCTTTTTTGTGGCTACGGAAGCCGGTTTAGTTGCTTCTGCTGTGGCTATATCAGCCAATGAATTCCCTGCAACGTGAACGCCATCACATTGATGACTCAGAGTGTGTATCACGTGAGTCTTTTGTAGTTCTCTCTTTAAAAGAACTACCTGTTTCCAAAGCATTTTATGCGTGATTGTGGCACCTGTGTCATCTTTGAAATCATTTTGAACCCAGTTCTGTAAATCATTATTGTAAGATTTGACGCAGAAATGCGAATCGCACAATATTAGTGTCGGGAATTCACGTTCTGCATTTTCAAGCGCCATCTTTAAAGATCTGATTCCAGCTCGCTGAGCCTAACAGTTTCTCAGTGATTCAGTTTTTGCTACTTTCGGTCTGAATTTACCGCAGAGCCAGCGACCTTTAACAATCGCGCAGGCTGCATTGTAGGATTTATCATCTACATTGTAATGCTGTACAAATCTGTCTGTATAGATTATACAAGAGTATTGTTGGAGAGGCAGAATTTCGATTGGCAGAGGATATTCTTCTTCATATTTTAAATCATTCAGTTTTTTCATGTTCGGGGCAAAATAGTATGTCACGTCTTCTCCAGCAAGAGAATTTTCCCACTGCATCCATTTCGGATCTAGTGCGACTGTTTTTAGATTTACTGGGCTGAATAGCGCCTCGAAGGCTGATTCTGCCGTGAAAACAGTTATTCTTTTGCCTTGGGCTAGAGCTTGTTCTCTTGCTACAGCAGTTTGAACTGCCTTTACAGTATTTTCTGTGAGACTGAATGTTTTTTCTGCTTGTGTGTATAAATGTGATTTGTAAGCTATTGGTACCGTTTCTCCCTCATTAGAGGTCAGGTACGTGAATCTGCATCTTCCTGGGATTACTCGGATTACAAGGTTGCGTGTATTGTCACGTGTTTCTAATTTTGTTTTAGCTAACATGTCTGTTTGCAGTGATCTCAAAATTTTTGTGTGTGTTTGAGTCCAGTTGATTGGTTTAAAATCAGGTTTTATTAATTCGTAGAGAGGTTTAACACTCTCTGCATAGTTTAGAATGTAAGTTCTTCCGAAATTCAGGAAGCCTAGAATCGATTGTAAGTTCTTCAGCGTCTTTGGTGCTTGGAGTACAGCGCACTACTCTAAGAAGTTTTCTGCTAGGCTTTTGCCTTCACTTGATAATTCGTAACCTAAAAATAGGACCGTTAGATGGGCAATTCGTGATTTTTTAAAGTTGAATTTGTAACCCTCTGCTGCGAACCCAAGTATTTTGGTGTTCACTCTTTTCAAGTGAGTATCCAAGTAGTCGTCTGTGAGATAGATGTCATCGACATAAGATAGAGCCTCATCATCATACATTTGTAGTAACTCTGTTACTCTGGCTGAGAATAATCCTGGGCTGTTCTTGAATCCCTGTGGGAGCCTACAAACATTTTTCTGTGACCCCATTATTGAGAAAGAGGTCAAGTACCTTCTTTCTGGTGCAATATTTTGACAAAAGAATCCATTAGAGATGTCTAATGTCTTGTATTTTTTTGTGAACTATGTTATTAATTAGTGCCGCACTGTGCGAATTTTGTTCAGCAAATATTTTGCAACATGAGTTAAGGTGTCAGTAGTCCAAGACTAGACAATATGAATCATCTGGTTTGGAGACAGGAAACAAAGGATTGTTCATTTGGGTGGTGCATGTTTCAATCACCCGTTGGTATTCAAGTTGATCTAAAATCTCCCTGACTTGTTTTTTAGCTTCTTGCTTATTCGGATACTGCCTTTGTGCAGTAGGTTGACATTTTAACTGGATTTTGTGAGGAGGAGAGTCCTCTTCCATCCTACATGATTCTTATATAGTGCAGGTGCTTGGGCTACTGCCCATTTTCTTGCATATATATATTTAGTGTGAATTGGAATATGATTTGAGAAGGCAGGCATAATCATTTCTTCGCCATGAGGGCACTCCCTTACACACTCTGGTGGCCAGTCTTTCTCGGCTAACAGGATGTCATAGCCTTTTGAGAGGTTATCCCAAAACAGACCCCTTATTTTCCTAGTCTTATCTCCCTCTATACGCAATGTTATTTCGTATATTTTATGAGGTTCGCTAACTCTGGTATCTGCAGTTTCCACTTGAATGTATTCATTTGTGTCCACTGTCTCCAGATGATTCATCAGGATCTTGCGAGCTATGCGGATTTCTGCTGCGCTGTCTAGCATTGTCTGTGCCCACTCTCCATTTTTCAGCTGTATCCTCAGTATCCTCGGCATGTTTGATTACTTTAATAGTGGCTACCTTCTTTTTTGGAAATTGTAATTTTTTACTTTGAGCAGGTTCCTTGTCTTTGGACTTGGCGTGCTCGTCCCTGTGTTCTGACCGTCCTCTTCTTTCCAATTTCTGCGAAAAAGATCGAGACGGACGTGTATCAATATATTGATATCTATCAGGCTTTTTCAAATTATCCCTATTTCTAAGGTTGTATCTTTTTTCAGAGGGCTCCCTTTGGGGAGACTGGTGTTCTCGATCCGGAGTTCTTTCTCTCCGCCGAGGAGACCTTCCTCTGGACTGGAAACCTTTTTCTTTGGGAGTGGATTGTTTATTTCCATCCCAGCTCTTTTTAGGAGTATTTAGATTATTTTTAATAAATAATTTTTCAGGATTTTCAAGTAGTTGGGGTTTTACTGGTTTCCCACCCAAACTATCTCTACCTAGTTCTTCATAGCATTTCTCTATGATTCTGACAAGCTCAATTGGGTGATCTGTTATATCTGTTTCTTTCAATTTTTGGCGGATCGCCACAGATGTTGCTTCTCCTTTTATGTTGGCTAGTAATATAGCCGAGACCTGCTTGAAGTCTTTCAGTAATTTCATACCAAGAGTTAAAGCAGGTTCTGGACCGTATTCATTCTGAATTTGTTTTAACACATCTAGTATTACCACCATGGATGGAACACCATGTGTTTTTGTGTAAATGGAAGCAAAGACTGTGCCCCAAGTGTCACAGTCCTCCACATGTGGTGCGACCCCCATTGGAAGGCAGATAGTCAGAATTCTGTGTTTCTCAATAGGGGTAGTATTCGGGAATACTGCCTCTATTTGAGTTATTTTCTGTGCTAGCCAAAATGGAATTTGTTCCCGGTTTAAAATCAGGTTTTATTAATTCGTAGAGAGGTTTAACACTCTCTGCATAGTTTAGAATGTAAGTTCTTCCGAAATTCAGGAAGCCTAGAATCGATTGTAAGTTCTTCAGCGTCTTTGGTGCTTGGAGTACAGCGCACTACTCTAAGAAGTTTTCTGCTAGGCTTTTGCCTTCACTTGATAATTCGTAACCTAAAAATAGGACCGTTAGATGGGCAATTCGTGATTTTTTAAAGTTGAATTTGTAACCCTCTGCTGCGAACCCAAGTATTTTGGTGTTCACTCTTTTCAAGTGAGTATCCAAGTCGTCGTCTGTGAGATAGATGTCATCGACATAAGATAGAGCCTCATCATCATACATTTGTAGTAACTCTGTTACTCTGGCTGAGAATAATCCTGGGCTGTTCTTGAATCCCTGTGGGAGCCTACAAACATTTTTCTGTGACCCCATTATTGAGAAAGAGGTCAAGTACCTTCTTTCTGGTGCAATATTTTGACAAAAGAATCCATTAGAGATGTCTAATGTTGTCTTGTATTTTTTTGTGAACTATGTTATTAATTAGTGCCGCACTGTGCGAATTTTGTTCAGCAAATATTTTGCAACATGAGTTAAGGTGTCAGTAGTCCAAGACTAGACAATATGAATCATCTGGTTTGGAGACAGGAAACAAAGGATTGTTCATTTGGGTGGTGCATGTTTCAATCACCCGTTGGTATTCAAGTTGATCTAAAATCTCCCTGACTTGTTTTTTAGCTTCTTGCTTATTCGGATACTGCCTTTGTGCAGTAGGTTGACATTTTAACTGGATTTTGTGAGGAGAGTCCTCTTCCATCCTACATGATTCTTATATAGTGCAGGTGCTTGGGCTACTGCCCATTTTCTTGCATATATATATTTAGTGTGAATTGGAATATGATTTGAGAAGGCAGGCATAATCATTTCTTCGCCATGAGGGCACTCCCTTACACACTCTGGTGGCCAGTCTTTCTCGGCTAACAGGATGTCATAGCCTTTTGAGAGGTTATCCCAAAACAGACCCCTTATTTTCCTAGTCTTATCTCCCTCTATACGCAATGTTATTTCGTATATTTTATGAGGTTCGCTAACTCTGGTATCTGCAGTTTCCACTTGAATGTATTCATTTGTGTCCACTGTCTCCAGATGATTCATCAGGATCTTGCGAGCTATGCTGATTTCTGCTGCGCTGTCTAGCATTGTCTGTGCCCACTCTCCATTTTTCAGCTGTATCCTCAGTATCCTCGGCATGTTTGATTACTTTAATAGTGGCTACCTTCTTTTTTGGAAATTGTAATTTTTTACTTTGAGCAGGTTCCTTGTCTTTGGACTTGGCGTGCTCGTCCCTGTGTTCTGACCGTCCTCTTCTTTCCAATTTCTGCGAAAAAGATCGAGACGGACGTGTATCAATATATTGATATCTATCAGGCTTTTTCAAATTATCCCTATTTCTAAGGTTGTATCTTTTTTCAGAGGGCTCCCTTTGGGGAGACTGGTGTTCTCGATCCGGAGTTCTTTCTCTCCGCCGAGGAGACCTTCCTCTGGACTGGAAACCTTTTTCTTTGGGAGTGGATTGTTTATTTCCATCCCAGCTCTTTTTAGGAGTATTTAGATTATTTTTAATAAATAATTTTTCAGGATTTTCAAGTAGTTGGGGTTTTACTGGTTTCCCACCCAAACTATCTCTACCTAGTTCTTCATAGCATTTCTCTATGATTCTGACAAGCTCAATTGGGTGATCTGTTATATCTGTTTCTTTCAATTTTTGGCGGATCGCCACAGATGTTGCTTCTCCTTTTATGTTGGCTAGTAATATAGCCGAGACCTGCTTGAAGTCTTTCAGTAATTTCATACCAAGAGTTAAAGCAGGTTCTGGACCGTATTCATTCTGAATTTGTTTTAACACATCTAGTATTACCACCATGGATGGAACACCATGTGTTTTTGTGTAAATGGAAGCAAAGACTGTGCCCCAAGTGTCACAGTCCTCCACATGTGGTGCGACCCCCATTGGAAGGCAGATAGTCAGAATTCTGTGTTTCTCAATAGGGGTAGTATTCGGGAATACTGCCTCTATTTGAGTTATTTTCTGTGCTAGCCAAAATGGAATTTGTTCCCGTTTTGCGGGTGTTTTTCCCACACATGAATGTATGTTCTGTGGTGTAATTTTATTTGTGTTTCCCTGATGAGGGGTCAGCTGTGGAATATTAACAGCTGGTTGGACTGTTGCTGTCCGCATTACATATTGGACTAACTGTCTGTGAATTTTAATCAGTAATTTTAGCTGTGCTAAAAGTTCTTCGCGTGACATTTTATCAATGTCTGGATGTGGTGTGTAGCTGGCTAGAACCGGCCACGTTGCTCCTGGTCTAATTAGTGGACCGAGCCTGGTGATGTGATCATTATGTTTTAGGGCGCCTTTAAACCAGAGCAGGTGCTCTTGGTAATTTAGTGGTATTTCAATATCCTCGAAAGGAGTATATTCTTCCGGTGGTTCCTCTATTTTGTAATAGTGGAACTCGTGTGTTGTAGCTTTTGCCGCTGGAAAGTATATCCATGAATAGAATACCTCTGTCTGCCGATATTCATGTGCCTCTATCACGAAAATGACTGTACCACCTCGTGATGTCAGTTTGCCGGGATGATAATTGCACCCGGTTCATTAAACCCTGTAACATCGAAACCCCGTTGATTCGCATCTACTGCGGTTTCATTTGTTTCTTTGTTGTCGCCATGTATTGACATTGTTTTAATGAAAGCTTGCAGAGCAGTTTTCAAGGAGACAAAGATTAGGTGCACAATATTTTGGAACACTGTATCCTTCAACGTTGACTAAACCAAAAACTCTACATAGGAATCTCTTCCTACTAAGTTCCGGCGGATTTTAACCTTTCGCCCACTCCAGACGTCTATTGGAGTATTTACGGGAGAAAGGGTCTGTGCGAAAAAGCACAACTGAGTTACTCTAACGTCTTGCGTTAATTTTATCGCCTTGCACCACGTTGGGCGCCATATAGTGTAGTTACTATTTTCCCTATAGGCCCTGCACATTGGAATAACATAAACAGCAGTTTAAACGTAGGACTGAGGTCTTCTAGGTCTCTACTGACTATGTTAGACTTAATTTAGGTTTGCGCCAGATAGCTCAGAGGTCACTGGAAACTTTTGTGACTGAATAGGAAGTGATCAGCTTCCCTGGCTCAGACAAGAAAGGATCAGCTTCCGACAACCGCATAAACATGACAACTTTGCTCCCTCAGAATAAGAGTTAATCTCTCGAGTCGTGTGAAACAATAGACAGCTATTTCATTCAGTCAGATGTGCATACTTAGTTTCACCAGGGTGCAGAGAATAGAGAGACGGGCGTTTTCAATAAAAGATATTATTTATTGAGCAGTCTTCCTTCTCATGCAAGAAAAATGAATTGCCACAATTGCAAGACTTGTTATAAAGTAAAGTACGTACAGTAAAAGGAGTATTATGAAATAATACTGTAAAAGCATTGATATGGTTTCTTAGCCATAAGACACTTTAAAATGGATAAAATATATATACATATATACATAGGCTAACGTGCTCAACTGGTGCTTCTAAAATACGCCTACCCCAGTGTACCTGACCTAAGCCTAATACGTGGGAAGGAGTAAGTAAGTAGCAATTTTTGTTAAGTAGGTTTATTGCCAAGGATCTGTTCAAGAATTCTCTCTAAGGGTTTATTCAGCACTGTACCTTGGGAATAGAATGTAGGAGGTCTGGTATCTCCCTCTCAGGACTCGATATTCCAGTCACCCACAAGGGTAGGCTGGAAACGCCGGAGCTGGATTTTCTCAGCAGGAGAAAAGACAGCGTCTTTTTCAGCGCGTCAAAGAGGAGGGGCAGGGTCCGTGGGCTTCTCGCTTCTGCTGGGCTCTCGGAAAGTAGATTAGCTGCTCTGCTCCAGAAACACCACCGTGTATTTGCTTAAGGCAACGTTGGTATATTTATACCTGAAAGGTGCCGAGTTTGACGTACGTTTTGGACATAAGACGTCAATAAAGATGTCACTAAGAACTGGTCGTTCTTACAGTGCTCGTAGGAGTTCTATTACAAATCAAAACAAAGCAAGCGGGGCTTTCCCAGGTTGCTGGGGGTTTGGTGTGTCGAAAGAACTCAGTGTGCTCTCTAGGAATCTAAGGAAGTAGCTTCTGCTGTGTCATGGACTGTAGAGGCAATTTACTGAAAATATGGCTCTGAATATTATGCCATTATAGGGATATATATTAATTATAGCCGTATAGGGGCATAAGGTCACAATATTGAATTGGGTTCCTAGATAAAACACATCAACCTCTGGCTTGCAATCGCGTCCGCAGCGAGATTCCAATCCTTCGTCACGACCACTCCTTCGGGTATCCGAGTCGCCGATGAGCCCCACGTGTCGGGAGCCAATTTGTTGTAAGCAAACCTCAGCTAGGCCTACTTAGTGCAAGGGGTTCGCCTTTCTCTGCACGGAGTCCTCAGACCTTAGGAAGAAGTTGGCAATGAAACTGGAAAATATAAAAGCAAAGTGTATTAAACCTTTAAAGGTGGTACTACAGTCCACACAACACCCTTCAGTATTGTTTAGAGTAGCACACCGAACTAAAGCACATGGCCCCTTTTATACACGATGAGGGGGCTCAAAAGAAGGCGGTACAGAAGACAAGAGCAGTTTCTTGACCTTACAAGGACATATTAAAAGGCACAATCGATAAGTGGACGGAGTTAACAGGCTTCGGAAACTAGTAAACACATTCCTATCTGGAACTAATTAGTAACGTCCGTAGACCCTACTGAGCATGTCTGGACATGCTGGAAGCGGAGGATGCTAATTATAGCCTGTTGCCGGGCAGACTTCAGGTGCAGTTAACAAGGAGGTAGGACAAAGCACATGATGAGCACATGGTGATGTATGGCATACAAAATGGCCGTTACGAATACAAAATGGAGTCGGTACATTTGTTACGATAATGGTCAAACACAGCATGTCTTCTGCTAATGCTTAACCTAATCGCTGTTGATTTACAACAGAGGGACATTATCACACGTCCTGGTGATAGAAAACTCTTCCACCAATATAGAGTGGGAACACTCCCCCTAAAATTGTTTACTAAAAAATGGCGGGATGACCAGGATATAAAATGTGATACGTGTTTAACTGAGGACGAGACTGTATTGCATGTCCTGTTTGTGTGCCCTGCATACAAGAGCCCTCGGCCAAAATGGCTCAAGCCGGTTTGTACAAAGTTTGGAACTAGATCTTGTCAAACGACCCTGTGTATTTTAAAATCGGAAACTTCTGAAGTCATAGTTGTTGCTATGGCTAAGTTTCTGAGCTGGACTTGGGTCCTTAGAAGGAAAAACCTGCAGGGCATTATGTAATCTATCTGCTTAAGCATTGGCGTACTCAAGTTTCTCCCACGCCATTCAGCCCAATATTGAAGACTGTAACCAAGCCCTGTGTAATTATGCATTAATACCATTTGACCCTGAATTTTCCCTTTTAAAATTATCCATTGTTTTAACAGTCTTGGGATTTTATATGACATGCTTTTTTTAACAAAATATTCTTGTATGAAATGTTAAGCCTTTTTATATTATATTGTATTTTTCTTAATGTGCCTTTTATGATTGATTATGATCGAATAAAGACTGAAATTGAAAAGAAATTGTAATAATGGGGGTGTCCGCATGATGGTTAGGATAAGAATGTCAACCTTATATAATAGAAAACAAACGTAAAATATTTCAGTAGATGTTAGCCAGCAAAACATTGATTGTCTTATAATGTTGATAGGGATTCATCACATCAGTATCCAAAATTAGGTGTATGCGGATATATTTTCAACATTGAATGATCCACTTCCAAGACGGCCTATTAATTAAGGCAGGCTAGTAGCAGCAAACGTGAAATTGTGAGACATATTTAAGAAAAGTACTTTAAAAGAACCAATTCACGAAAGCACACAATAGAATAACAACGCGTTTATTCCTGCTCTAACAAACCAGTAATTAACATTAAACCGCTTTTAATCCCAAATATCGGTAGGAAACCCCTTTGAGCTACGAATACGGTAACAAAACACGTTCTGAAAACTGATCTGTTCATCAATAATTCACAAAACGTCCAATTCAGCAATCGCACCATGAGCTGAAATGAAAACATGTACACACTTGATCATACTGGGGCTACTTACTAAGCTGTAACGAAAATATACGTAACAAAATGTGACATGTCAAAACATTGCAGAAATAACAAAGACGACACTCAAGAAAACAAAAAAAAATAACAGATCCACCAATCTCATGGTACATACTGTCCACCAAACGGATGTCGACTCATGAAGAAAATGGAACCCAAATTGTACGTTGTCCATCTGCTACATGTCGACTGCTTTAAATAAATATAACTGCATCTATGCCAGTACTGTTTAATGGTAATGATACATGTTTAAGTTCATGGTATCATCTTTCTGTCGGAATCCAGTCTTATCATTCGCTGAGGACATTATTATAGGAACATTTGCGATGCGTTTTTACCACCTATATAACGTTGCCCAAGTGAAGTCACTGATACCATGCAACGGGAGGGGGAAATTATGCGACACAGTTTACTAAATATTGCCCCACGTTTTGTATAATAGTAAATTAATTAAACCATCAATTTAAAACTTTTGATCCGTTTGAGATAAAAACGTTAGGTTTTTTATTAAAAATCTGCTATGGGAAAAATACGACCAATCCATCATTATGTAAAAAACGCTGCAAGATTGCATAATTCCTGTTGCCATGACCAAACTGGACACCTTTTCAGGAGCTATGCTTTACTGATTTATATCTGACCAAACAAGCAATACCACATAGGAAAATATATATTTGCAAATGTCCATTCACGTTCTTCTCGAAACCTCTAGGCACATTAAAAGCTAAGATAACAGTTGTAGGTACCCTGATATAAAATGCTCAACCCTAATCACATACCTGCAGGGAGCCCACTCGTTAGAAAAATCTTCAGGCACAGGATAAGAGTACGGTTAAACGTATTTCTTTGTGTACAAATGGAAAACATTTGCTTCAAGGAAATAGCTTTGCCTACATAAAGGGCAACTGAAACAGGCACTGGCAAAGTCAAAAGGTTTTGGTTTTAATCTGCCAACGCTTGCAAGAAACAGACAATAACAACTGCGGTTTACCTGCATTGCAAATGCTATATATCAAATCAAAGCCGGACTTAAAAAGAAAAATATTGAAAGTTTGATGACAAACTGAACTTTTCAGATGTAAAATAATCTATAAAGGCAGTTGCAATGGATTTACTGGAAGATGGAATGATGCACCAAATTGCCAATAGTGCAAGGTGATTTGAATACTACTCTGGGCACAGCCAAAGCACATTAGGAATATTTTAAAGAATTTGAACTGTCAAGCAGACAGTTGCGATGTCAAGCCAGAATTAAAATTAAAAAGCCTCAGGCATTTTCACTACACTCCATGCACCACTTACGGTAGCTGTACAATTCACAATGTTCCTTTTTCTCAGATGAGCAAATGGAATGCTAAGCACCACAATGACCCCACTGACTAAAGTCCTAAATGCCATGACTACCCAACAAGGCTGCTTCACACTGAACCCCTGTATGTTTTGGAGCTAAAATCTATGAGCCCAAATAGTGATTTAAAGTCCTGACCGCCAATCCCTGAAGAAATTGCGACTACAGTTGCCAACATTTAAAACTATTTCATGAAACCCTCACCGTAAACACCTTTATATGCTGCCAAAAGCAATGACACCCGTCTCATACTCTCAGTCGTAAAAGCTATGAACTTAACCCTACACATGTCTTTAAAAAGATACTATCTTTGACACCACTCAGTTCCAAAACATATTTGGGCATTTAATATGGTGGCCACAACACACCAAAATATGTTATTTACTCTTCCTGTGCCCATCTATCAGAGGACTGAAATGCATGGTATTCATACCAGCATCCATCTCGAATGCTCCACAAATAACAAGCAGAAGCGCAGCAGGCTGCCAGTAGCAGAATGGGGAGGAGCGCGCGCGCCTTGCACGGCAGCAAGGGGAGGGGGGAGGCTGCGCGATTCCCTTGAGAGAAGGATAATTGCTACCATATGGCAGCGGTCGCTCCCGCAAGGGAATCGCCACGCGTGCAAGCGTTGCCATTGAAGGCAATGGAACGCGTGCACGTTTTAGTCTGAAAAAGGCAATCGGTCTCAGATGAGCATAGGGAATGCTAAGCACCACAATTACTACACTGACTAAGGTCCTAAATGCCATGACTACCAAACAAGGCTGCATCATACCGAACCCATGTATCTTTTGGAGCTAAAAACTATGAGCCCAAATGGTGACTTGGTCATGACCGCCACTTGCTGAAGAAATTGCGACTACAGTTGCCAACATTTCAAACTATTCATGAAATGCTCACTGTAAACACCTTTAAATGCTTCCAAAAGCAATGACACCCAAAACATGCTCTCAGGTGTAAAAGCTACAAACTTCACCCTAAAAATGTCTTTAAAAAGATACCATCTTTGACACCACTCAGTCCCAAAACGTATTTGGACATTTAAGATGGTGGCCACGACACACCAAAATATGTTCTTTACTCTTCCTGTGCCCATCTACCATAGGACTAAAATGCATGGTATTCATACAAGCATCCATACCGTATGCTCCACAAATAACAAGCACAAGAGCGGCAGGCTGCCGGCAGCAGGGGGAAGAGCGCACGTGCCTCACGCAGCAGCAGGGGGGATGAGGGGGCCTGCACGATTCCCTGTGAGAGCAATAATTGCTACCATATGGCGGTGTTCGCTCCCGCACGGAAATCGCCACACGTGCACACATTGCCATTGAAAGCAATGGAATGCATGCACATTTTAGCCTGAAAAAGGCAATCAATGTCCACAGGTCTCTTTCCTATGCAGCGTATGCGCTCTGCGTAGGCGAGACCTAAAAAAGACAGCCTTACCTAATAGGGAGAGGGGCAGGGATTCCAGTGACTAATGTCACTCTTCAATCTCTGCATAAGCAGCAGGAGGTTCCGATTGAATCGGAGCGTAGCATTTAATGTATTAAAGATACCGAGGTATTGAAACCCATCCGCTGCAATCTGTATCATGCAGTCTTTCAGGAGAGTTAGCCGTTCACTGTGCAAGACATCAATCACAGACTTAGACCAATTGACGGTGAACCCAGAATATCTGCAAAAAATTGCGAGGATATCAAGCAGGCATATCAAAGAAACCCTTGGTGAGGTCAAGTACAGCAGTACATCCTCTGCATATAACGAGATCCTGTCTTCCCAATCAGGGGCCCAGCGCATACTTCGATTCATCGGATCTCTGTGAATCCACGCCACCAATGGCTCCAATGCCAGGGCAAAAAGGAGTGGTGACAGTGGACACCCCTGACACATCCCACGGCCAAGCTCAAAAACCCCTGATTTACGATTATCCTGTCTCCATGTCACAAATTGGGGTCGGAATCCCATCTTCTCCAGAACCACAACTAGATACGGCCACTCCACCATGTCAAATGCCATGGTGGCGTCTAACGACACTAGGACTGCAGGTTCTAAGATAGTTGTCGCTCTACCCAACACTCCATGGAGCCGACGTAGATTTAGAGCGGTGTTGCGGCGTTGCATGAAGTCGGTCTGGTCGGGGTGCACCAGGGTAGCAATTACCTTCACGAGGCGTGTTGCCAGCATTTTAGATAGAAAACCTAGGCTCAGCATTGAGAAGCGATATCAGTCTATAGGCTGTGCAAAGAGTTTTCAGTTTGCCTTCTTTATAAATGACGACAACATTGGCAATTCTCTGGTCTTTAGGAAGCTCCCCAGCATTTCTACTGTCCAGAAACATTGAAAGCAGGTAGGGAGCTATCCTGTCCGGTCTCAATTTGTACAACTCGATTGGGATACCATTTGGGCCTGAAGCTTTACTGGATTTAATAATTCGTATAGCCTGAGCAACCTCATCGATCGAAAAAGCAGACTCCAAGTTTTTGCGACTCTCGTCAGCTAGGGTGAGTAGCACGATATCCTGGGGCATGGCAGTGTTATCTCTCTCCGTGTACCTCCCTTCTGTTCTGTATACTTCTTGATAATGATTAGCAAACCGGTCAGCTATGCACTGTGGATCTGTGATGGGTACATCATCTTCACCAGTTAGTTCAGGTACCAATAGCGATGCCCATTCCTTCCTGTCTAGCCATGCAATCAATTTCTCCGCCTTGTCCCCATGTTCATAGATTCTACTTTGCAATTCTCTCCCCTGTGCCCTGGCCCTATCCGTTACTATGCTTCTAAATTAGTCTTGCTTTAAGCCCGATAAGTGCACCTTTTCAGGGGTCACCATATGTTAAATTTCCTCTTCAGTTGGAGCACTGCATCTTCCGCCATCTCCAACTCTTTTTGCTTGTCTTTTTTCTTACCTGTGATAAGGGATAATGCTTCCCCACGGACCACAGATTTGTAGGCTTCCCACAGCGACTGGGCAGAATTTACTGATCCCTCATTTTCCAGGAAATAATGATCTGTGGTCTGGATCAATTTCTTATGAATGTCAGGGTCACGTACATGCCACGGGTAAATGGGGGCAATTCTCCCTATGTTAACTTGACCCAGAACCAGTCACATCAAGACCGGAGAGTGATCTGATATGCCCCGTCCTATATGGCGAACCTCCTGGATCCCCTGCCTGCCCAGTTGGGACAAAGATGTAATCTGTGCGGGACAGACTCTGATGTGCATCGGAGCGAAAGGTGTACTGAGTTCTGTCTGGGTTAAGCATCCTCCATCCATCCACCTGGCCCACTGCCTTAAGGAAATTAGAAAGCCACATCCCGTGGGGGGTGCCAAACCAGCTCACCATATACCACTGCATTAAAATCTCCTCCCATAAGTAGGAGGCCCAGTGGGAACGTCAGCAGCACCACCCCCAAGTCTTTAAATGTCTCACTCTGAAGGCCGGGTGGGACATACACTGAGACGCATGTGATAGCCCGACCCTCCCACTGCCCTGATATTCCCACATATCTATCCCTGTTATCGGACCATGTGGACAGTGCCATGAAGGGAAACAATTTCCTGATCAATATACCCACCCCTCCGGAACCCGTGGCAAAGCTGACGAGTGCTGCCAATTTGTACCCCCCTCTGTTCATAGCCTAGCATGTATTGACGATCAAATGGGTTTCTTGTAACAGGATAATATCTGGTGCTTGCCTTTTGAGATACTGATGTACCATACTATGTTTTCTTTTATCCCCCATCCCATTGACGTTCCAGCTAAGGACTCTAACCCCCTACATCCCACTGAGTACCCATCTGAGATTGTGTGTGCATCCCATTCCCTCTCTATGTCATAGTCCTGTATAATCGAGTGAATCATACATTCAAGAAAAACAATCATATCGCTCTTGCCCTAACTTTCCAAACTAATGGAGGCCCACGTCACCAGGTGTCTCTCCAACTTCATCGAGACCTCCTGCCACCTGGAACCTAACCAGGCCGGCTTCAGGCCAGCCCATTCCACGAGGCCGTCATCCTCGCAGTCCTCGACATGCTGAAGAGGAACGCTGACACAGGGACCCCTCAGGCCCTCGTACTCCTGGATTTGTCGACTGCGTTTGACACGGTGGACCACAACATCCTCCTTCACCGTGTCGAGCAGGCAGGCATCCAGGGTCCTGGCCTCAAATGGACTCAGTCCTTTCTGACCGGCAGAACACAAGCCATCCACTTGGGCCCCTATACAGCGCCCAAAACCCCCACGACCTGTGGAGTCCCGCAGGGCTCTTTCCTGTCACCCCTATTATTCAACCTCTACCTCCGGCCCCTGATTCACTCGCTCCAGAGCTGAGAGATCACAGTGTATAACTACGCTGACGACCTGCAGATCATCCTCCCACTCAACTCTTCGGACGCCGTGAACAACTTCCAATCCGCCATGATACACATCCAGGAGTGGATGAACCACAACCAACTAAAATGAAATCCTGGAAAAACTGAGCTCCTCCTCCCAGGTTCCAGCCCCTCCCACTGGGGTCCGCAGTTCTGGCCTAACAAACTAGGCTCCCCTCCGGTCCCTGTGAAATCAGTAAAAAGTCTTGGTGTGACCATTGACGCCGAACTCTCTCTCAGATCTCAAGTGGGCGCTGTGATTTCCTAGTGTACGTTCCAGCTTCGTAAAATCCGCAAAGTCAGTCACCTACTACCACCAGCTGCTCTGGTCCAGGTCATCATCTCCCTGGTACTATCCCGCCTGGACTTCTCCAACTCCCTGTACTACGGACTACCAAAATCATTGCTAAATCGCCTTCAGGTCATGCAGAACCAAGCTGCCCGTCTCATCTACAAAACTCCCAAATGGCAGTCGGCCAAACATCTGCTACACAAACTGCACTGGCTACCCATAGAACAAAGGGCGGCCTTTAAGCTAGGCTGCCTCACATTCAAATCCCTTCACTGTTCCAGACCTGCCTTCCTGACAACACATCAAACCACACCGTCCAACGCGCAATCTTCGTTCAGCTCACCTCAACCTGCTTACTGTTCCCAAAACCAAAACCAACAAATTCGGTGGCCATCGGTTCGCCCACCTTGCCCCCAAATTGTGGAATCCTCTTCCCCGTACCATTAAATCCAGTAGCTCCCTCCTTCATTTCCGAAAATTGCTCAAAACCTTCCTTTTTTCCCTACCCGGCTAAACTCCGCCTCCTCTGATCCCAATCTCACCTCTGTCTTATAGCGCCAGGAAACCCTCGGTGTCAGTGCGCTCTACAAATTCCACCATAACAAAACATAACATGAAAATCCCCTCCCAACTACCGCCCTCCCTGCTCCCCTGCACTCTGGGCTTTGAAGTGCCCATAATTAAACTGGCAGAGTGCCTGTCGCCCCGTCAAATAACTAAAAGTAGAAACGTGGGGTATGTGGTGCCCTTCCCCCCACCCCTCTCAATAATCCCCAATCTCACAATATAGTATTGATAAAACAAATCACCGCACAATATACTATGCCAAGAGGGCCTAAAATGTCCAAAGTTACTGGTTGGCATGTCTTCCTTTCAGTACCCAGTCACGACTCACGTAAGTCAACGTGGATGCCCACTTCAGGACTTTCCCCATCCACCAGTCCACACCCACCCACTCCCCCCCCCCCGCCGGTCTCACTACCGTGTCCAATGCTCCACCGGTTAACGATTTTCCAGCCACTCCGCCGCTGATTCAGGATGTTTGAAAAACCAGGCTCTACCATCAGCCTCAACGCGAAGCCTGGCTGGGAATAGCATGGTGTACTTGTAGCCTTCGTCCCTCAATGTATTTTTGACTCCCAGAAAGGATTGTCTGGGAAGAACGTAATGTCTGCATTTTCATACTTAAGGGGCGGCCCAGCCCCGGCGTGTTGGAGTATCACATCTCGGTCGCGGAAGTTGAGCACCCTAGCAAGGATCGGACGAGGAGGGGTCCCGGGCTTTGGTCGACCTCCGGGAACTCTATGGGCTCTTTCGATCACGAAACATTTCCCGAGCCCCTTGGCTTGCAGATGTTTCAGGATACGATCTTCCACAAAGAGAGCAGTAGATTGCCCCTCTGATTTCTCTGGGATGCCAAGAGTTTGCACATTGTTGCGACGCAGGCATCCTTCATAATTATCCAGCTTGGATTCTGCGAATTTCTGGAATAATTGTAGGTCTTTAACTTCTCGCTGCAGTTCTGAGGCTTGCAGTTGTTAGCACCACTTGCTTCACCCGTTCGTTATTTTTATTCATATCAGCCCGGAGTAAGTTAACTTCAGCTCTGATAGTGTCCATCTTGTGCTCTAGGGAGGTTTTGATATCTGCAATCGCTGGCAGGACATCTTTCAGTGTGGGCACTAGCATTGTTTCTCCTATTACAGCGCTTCCCATGCCACCCAGGGAGGAGTCAGGCATTGAGGTCTTGGGGAGGGTGTATCTATCCAGCCGGAACTGTTGCACTGGTTTACTGCCCCTTGATGTAGATACCATTAGGTTGTCGCTGGTGCGACAACAGTGGGGTTCTAGCTCCCCAAGACGGTGGGTCAGTCTGTCACCTCACCCAACCTGTCCTGTATTCACGTGGGTTCTGGTCTATGGAGCAGCGACTCGGTAGGGAGGTCCCGGTAGTGGCAATGTCTCACCTGTATTCTCTCCCGGTGTCCGCCAGAGTATATGTCCACCACAGCTCGGCATCTACAACCCACACTCACAAAAGGCCTACTGCGCCTATCAGGCGACAATGTACAGTATCTGGCCCTTCCAGGTGGGGGCCAGGGTCCAGAATGACACCAGTCATGACAAACGCAGGGCGGACCGCGACAGGGCAGCAATAAGGGCTGTCAGGAAGTTATTACTCCTGGGAATGCCACTTTACATGGACCGAAGGCGCTGTGGCAGCTAAACCGGTCTCCTGGCAATTGCGGTTGTTCTTCATCGGTGGGCTCTGCGAGTTTCTCAGCCCGTGTGAAAAAGGCCTGCATAAAGTGAATATCTGGGCCAAAAGTGAGGGCTACATTGATAGGGGCCTGCTGTCCATGCGGTGATAGCTCTGCTTCAGCAGGTGACAGTCAATGCGAGCACAGTGTGGCCTCCCTCTAGGACATCGCTCCGGGCCCGGTTCTCCACAATGCCCCAATCGCCGTCACAGCGCCCAGCTCACCCGCTCCAGGGGGTCCTCCAGTCACAGCGTCTTCGATACAGGATGGGGGAGGGAGGGGGATACGTCGAGCGGATTACAATCAGCTGTTAGTGGACTCCGACCAGGCTATTCGTCAGGGTCCCATGGTCCCGAGAGTATCTCGGCCCTGTATCAGTCACTGCGGTAATCGAGGCCCCGGTGCTGGGGCTTCATCTAGGCCCCGTGTGCCTCCAAATCAGTTTCGGGACTCACAGCAGTGTTCGGCACCAGCCACAACAAGGGACCCACCTCAGGCTCTCAGGCTCACTCCGGTGCCAAACCCCCATCCGGGGGTACCTCTGGGACGAGCCTCGCTTCCCACTGCGGCCGCCGTGCGAGGTGCCGGTTTCCTCATGACAATCTGGCAGCACAGCGCCCACGGCCAATCCATCACTGCTGATGACTTTTCAAGGCTCGTTTCCCTACCAGCGTGTAGCGGTCACTTTCTCCAGCGATGATTGAAAGATTGGGTCACGGATAGGTGTAACGGATAGGTGAGGGAGGAGAGGAATCGGCGGAGCTCCGCTAGGCTGCGGCCATTGCATTTTGTGGCTTAGCCACGCCCCCTATTGCCTTGTAAATGTATTATCTGTGGGGGCGATGTCATTATACCTGATGTAATTTGGTTTAATAATCGGTACGGTACACCTAGCATTTACTTTGATTTCTTTTTGGTTTCACAACATTCACTGTGCTCACAATTACCGGTTGGACTCGTATATAATGTATGACTTATTCCACCCTTAACCCCTTCGGTGCTCACAGTGGGCGTGTGCTGATGACGGCTGGGAGCCGTCACGACGACGCCCGCGATCGGAATGTTCAGCACTGGCGCGGAATTCCATTTTCCCCACATATATATTGTTACACAACACCTACTATTGATAATACCCTTTGTATCCTTCCCAGCCCTGAGGAAGTGGCTGAATTATTTTCCATATGTGGCGAAACACGTGTTGGCTGGTTTCTCGTATTGTGCCCAAATATGAAATAGAATAAAGACAAAGATATTCTCTATTCACCAGGAAAATTGACATTTGTTCCATGATCTACTTGAACTGTGCTGATACAAATATACTGTTCAATTACCCGGATGTGTGCCTAGGACTTTGTTTCAAAAAGTGAGAGACAGCCTACTCCAGCCTTCCACAACCTAGCAACAAAATTCAGTGATTACTGGAGTACAGTAATGTATCAGATGAGAATGCCTGCCACTTCCCCAGAGACAGAGGCAGAAAGAGATTGGATTCATAGGTTAATGTTAAGATTAACATTTTGCAGAAGTAGTTAATTATGAACCCTGAAAGTCCATTACTTTCCCAAATGTGAATACGTTTGGAAAGAGAATAGTTAATTTGAACCCCTCAAAGTCCAACACTTTCCCCAATATGGTTACATTTGGAGTGGGATTAGTAAAAATAAATGTAATCACATTGTACTAATAATTATATTTATTTAATAGATTTATAGAAAAGATTTGGTTTAAAAATATGGTGTTATTATTATACTGTTCAATTTTTTATATAAGTATTATTCTTAGTACAATGTGTATTTGAAGTTTGTAGGAGAATTTAATTATGAACCTTCAAAGCCCAACACTTTACTAAATGTAATCAAGTTTGAAGGGAGAATGGTAAACCTGACCCGTTCAAAATCAAACACCTTCCCAAGTGTGCTTAAGTTTGAAGTTGGAACAGTATATTTACCACCACTAAAAATAACTTTCCCTAATTTGGTTAGGTTTGAACTGGGAATAGTAATTTCATCCCCTCTATATTCCAATACTTTCCCCACTGTGGTTAAATCTGGAGTGGGAATAATTAATCTAACCTCCAAAGATAAAGACTTTCTCCAATGTGTTTAAGTTTGGAGTGGGAATAGTAAATCTGAACCTCACCCCATCCCAAGATATCCCACACTTTGCCCAATGTGGTTAATTTTGGAGTGAGAAAAATATACCACCCCCTCCCAAATCCAAGTCCAAAATGTTATAATGTGGTGAAATTGGGAGTGGTAATGGTATATTTCACAACCTCTACAAAGGCCAACACTTTCCCCAGCGAGGTTAACCATATAGTTGAACTAGTAAATTTGACACCCCTAAACTTTAACACATTCCCCAATGTAGTTGAATATGAAGTGGGAATAGTAAATATTTCCCTCGCCCCACATTTTCTCTGATGTGGTTAAGTTTGGAATGGGAGTCGTAAATCTTGCCCCTCTAAAATCAAACACTTTCCTCAATGTGGTTAATTTTGGAGAACGGAATATGAAATATGATCCCCTCAAAGTCCAACATTTACTCAAATTGTTTATGTATTGACTGGGAATAGTAAATCTAAGCCCCAGAAGTCCAACACTTTCCCCAATGTGCTTATGTTTGGAATAAATAATATGAAATTTGATCCCCTCAAAGTCCAACACTTTACTCAAATTGTTTGTTTCAATTGGAAATGGTAAATCTGTCCCCCCCAAAGACCAACACTTTCCCTAATGAGGTTAATTTTGGATTGTGAATAATAAATCAGACCTTTCCAAAAGTACAACACTTACGCCACTGTGGCTACGTTTTGAGTGGCAATGGTAACTGCAATATCCATAACGTGTTAGCATTTGTTTGTATTTCTTCTTATGTACCTGAAATATTTATAATATATTATAATATACATTGTTTGTTATTAAATCGATCTATTTTTGCTAAGCTATACATTTTCATATTTTTGGGGATATTACTTTTAAAACATTAATTTTAATATATGACTTAATAATTTCTGTAATTTGTTTGTTAACAAAAAATTATTTTGGAACTTCGAAATAATTAACATTACACATATGATATACCTGTGGTGTACATATATTTTCTTTGTAGTTATACAATTAATTTCAACATGTTGTATGGTCATTTTAGCAAATATTTGTATTTATCTTTTTAAACATTATATCTGTAAATACTGGGTTAAGTTGGTATTATATTTCACATGTCTCCTCCCCAAAAAGAGCAATAAAGTCTTTCAACTTCCCCAGGTGTTTGTCCCCAATCTGCATCCGGGAGGAAAAAAGCACACTGGATATAAGGGATTTTAAAATGGTACCAGAACAAATGAAATGATGGGGTGGCCTACCCCAGCATCAAGCCAAACACTACCCTACAAGGTGCAGTACAGATTTCTGCCACACCATGGAGGCGAAAATAGGTTTATCGCTAATGACGAGTTTGCCCCTTATCTGTTCCCACTGGGTTAGAAAGCTACCTATACCCCAAAGATTTTACGTTTGAGAAAAAGGAGTAAGGACATCCCACCCTAGCATTGGGTCATATCCCCAACCCAAATGGGGCATCCGAGTCTTCCTTTCCCCACTATGGGGGGTATAAAGGGGGTTCACTCCATTGTTCCATGCAAAAGGGACAACAAAAGCCCTCTGGAGGCTAGGAATATATAGATATTCTATTTAAATAATGGGGTGGGGTTCACCCTGACATCAGCCCCAACCCTCAAGGCATCAGGCCCCACCCCACCCAAAAGCCTCAACAATATTTCTGCTCTCTTGAGCATTAATGAATCCCCATCACTATGGCAAGCAAGACTGTAAGAAATGGGGTTGTTGGTTGGCTGGGGTTTGAGCCCTGGTCAAGTAGCAACCACAGTCCTTGTCAGAGTGAGGCACAAGGAAATCCCAAATAAACCTGTGCTCCACCCCCTTATTCCTTGACACAGAGCATTCCGGCTTAACTTAGAGGCAATATTTGTGAAACACTTCAAACTGTAAAACTGTGAACACACACCACAAAAGGAACCTACAACATATTTATAACAATAGGGTAAATCTTATTAAATAAAACAAGACCAAAACAACAAAAATCAAATCACTAGAACTGGAGTTATGGATTTGAAAATATTTTAGGGAAAATAGCACCAAAAAGCACAAAGCGCCAACTGTGGATAACTGGTCTTGCTGAACCACGAGAAAGTGACAAGTTCAGGCCAACAGCGGTGGAGCATGGTCCATCTACAGGGACCCCGTTAGGTCCACTTGACAAAGTATACAGGTTGCAGAGTAATGCAAGGATCTGCATCAAAGATGCGCCACGCAGTCAAAGGGATGAGTCAGTTCCAAGATGTGTTGAGGCTGCTGTGCAAGGTCCTGCGTTTTCAATGAGGATCCTGTTGGCGAGAGTTTGCGATGCAAAGCAGAGGATGCAGGGTGATATGTGAGTTCTGTGGATGTGTGAGGCTGCTGTGCTGAATCTGGCATCGAGGCTGCCATCAACAGGAGATACAGGGGACCGCACTGACGTTGCGATGTACATTCAGGGTGAGGCCTCAGTTCTGAGGACTGCTGTCGCAATGCGGGTCTTTGCAACAGGTCCCAACCACACATTGGTGGCAATGCATTTGTTCTGCTCGGAAATGTGCCATGCAGCAGAGAAGATGCATCAGTTCCACTGGATTAACAGAGGCTGTCATGCACCTTAGGCCCAGTTCCAAGGGTCCAGCACTGGTATGGCACCACCTGGCAGGGTAGACTTACAGATAACAGAGTCCAGGTTAAAGTTTGTTGGTAGCCTGTTTTGTCCCTGAGGCTTCAAATCAGGAGGCCAGTCAACCAGCCCTCAGAGTTACTCTGGGTTCTAGGTTCAAGAGATGCAGGTCCAGTCCTTCTCACCCAGGCTAGAGGGCAGCAGACAGCAGGGCAGCACAGCAGTTCCTCCTGAGCAGCAGTCCTTCCAGCAGCACAGCAGTCCTTTTTCCTAGCAGTGTATCCAGTGGTCCAGAAGTGTGCTGAAGGGTTGGTGTCTGAAGTCCTTGTTTTATACCCTGGTGCCCTGGTTGTAGAAGGTGGGAGAAGCTTCTAGACAGTGCCTTTGAAGTATATGGGATTTCCTCCCTCCCCTACCCTGGCTGAAGTGACAATGCAGGGTTGTTAGGCCCTTTGTGTGAAGACAGGACACAGGCTATTCAAGTGTATTCAAGGTTATGCCCACCTCCTCCCTCCCATCCTGCCAGTGATGGCTCATCCAGCCATACCCAAACTCCCATTGCATGTGGCTGCCATTGAGAAATGCAAAATGTGCAGCTGTCAGCTACATCCCACCATGTGACCCACGTAGGCAGGCTGCAGGCACCATATGGCAAAGGCAAGACAATGTCAACATTCTAAAAGTGACATTTTCTAAATTGTAATTTAAAATCTGACTTCAACACAAGTTAGGATTTTAAATTAGGATTACAGAGATGCCAAACATGAACGGTTAATTGCTTCCCATTTGGAAATTGCACTTATAAAATGTAATAAGGCAATCCAATGTTATCCTGGGATAGATAAGCCTTCCACTAGTGAAAACAGATGCAAGAATTTTTCATCACCTGGACAAGTAGAACTTAAAAGTACTTCTCCTACCTTTTAAATACACTAAAACCTGCCCTCTAGGCTGTCCAAGGCCTACCTTATTGGAGACCTATATGTACAAAAAGGGATGGTTTGGGCCTCTTAAAAGCGTAATTTTGCCGGGTCAAAATGGCAGTTTAAAACTGCACACACAGATCAGCAATGGCAGGCTGGAGACATGTTTAAACAGCTACTTAAGTGGGGGGCACAAGCAGTGCTACAGGCCAACTAATAGATTTAATTTACAGGCCCTGGGCACATGCAGTGCACTTTACTAGGGGCTTACAAGTCAAATAATATTCAAATTGGGTATAAGCGCAAGCTCTTTGGCTCTGATTAGCAGTGGTAAAGTGTCCAGCAAAAACAAATTCAGTAAAAATAGGAGGAGTGACGGCAAAACATTAGGGGTTGACCTTGCATAGAAGGCCAGATCCAACAAAGAGGAAATGTCACTTCTTCTTGGCTTGGTTTTTACATGTAGGGCAGCATGCTGAATGGCTTCTGTATTTGGTCGGTCGCCACCTAGAAAAACCTCCAAATCTTAGCCATTTCTGAAAACTAGACACCCAAGGGAGTTCAGGGTGGTGTGCCCTGTGTGGCTCCAACAACATCTTTTTGTCCACAATGCCCTCCAAACCTCAAACTCTGCCTAAAACTACTCACTTCACTCACATTTCTATGACTTACATTTCTGTAATCTACCATACACTTTCTTTCATAGCACTTTTTCTCATAAAAACCCACCAAAAAAACAAAGGTTAGCTACTTTTTTCCTATTTCTTATTTCCCTCCAGCGGGATCCACAAACTTTGGGTACCTTTGGTATCCGTAGGATTTAGGGAAAAAAGGACTCAAATATGGAGTGGATAATTCTGTGGAAAAGAGTTATGAAGGCTTAAGCGTTAACTACTCCGAACATAAACAAGCATTTGCGAAGCAACAGCTCTTGCATTTACGACAGTTTGCGCTATTGGCATTGTACATGAAGATGCCTTTTATTTATGTGTTGCTTTTAAAACTGATAAATAAAAGGCATTGTCATTTACATTGCCAATAGCTTAAACTCTCACAAAAGCGAGACCTATTGCATTGCAAATGTGTTTGTGCTATAAACATTTTTTAAGCGCATTAGGAGAGAGAGTGTCCTGCCATGGGCAGGATCAAGCTATCTGAGAAAATAGTGCTCTGAGGCTGTAAATAAAGCCTACAGAGTAACAACACACCTAACAGCGGGTGTCGCCATTGGAGGTTACAAAATGATACAAGGCAGTACTAAGGAGGGACTACTAAGCCTATTGACCAATGAACAGCCACAGTTTACAGTGGCCAATGACACAAGCCAATGAAAAATATGGGCGGAGAGTGGGCAGAGCTTCAATTCCCTACCTGAATATAGCATGCTTTGCAGAGCAGTGCATGTGCTGCCCAGACTCTCCCTAAAAACAAGTTATTATAAATTTAAAGAATGCTGTGCTCTACCCAGCTTAATCACTGCTACTCACTGTCAAACTGTCCAGATTATTTATGATATTTAGTTTAGGAACATTGTGCACCCTGATGTATAATAGGAGCTTGGGTGAATGCGTCCTTTTCAAAAGGTTTTAACAGAACTCCTGTAAATATCTGGGGCCGTATTACAGAAAGTGCCCCAGGGTCACAATGGGCATGTGTGCCTGATTTGTGCATCCCCTGGGCACTTTGGTATTACAAAAAGGGCGCAGACGCTTGTGTGAGCCTATCTGCAATACAGCTAACGGTGGTGCACATGATGCGCCAGTGCTATCTCAAGAGGGCATTCCCACATATGCATGGGTTATTGCCTCACATAAATGAGGGAATCTCTTTGCCTCTGCACCCGTGCTGTATTATGAACGCAGGAACAAAAGCAAAGGATTTGCCAGGAGGCGCACTGAAACTGCGCCACAAAAAGGTAGTGCACCCTTAGTGAGCCCCCTGACAGCAGCCCTATCAAGGGATGAAAAGAAGTCCCTTGGAACCCCAGACATTCCTCTTGCAGGTGGGTGCAGTCACTCACAGCACCGGCTGACTAGGGGATCTCTAATCCCTTTTGAAAGTGCTGGCGGGTACCGCCTGCACTGTGAATCACAGAGCAGCTTTGAAGTAGTCACTCAGTATCCTGAATGTGCTGCCCCGAGGACAACGCATTAAACATAATAGGGCACATTTTCCCTGACTATGCACAGCCCACCAGTTTGAAGGTGTGCCATGGTGCAAACAGGAAAGGTGTACCATATATGTGATAGGGCCCCTGGTGCCAATGAGTTCACTGTTTTCCCATTTGAGAGCATGTTTTATTACTTCCCCCCTGCATAACATATCAACTGTACGGTCAAAGTTTAGTAATTTGTATACAGATAAAACACTTGAGCTGGACAAACTATTAACTCTTTAAAATGTACTAGTAAAAATACACTATAATGCTATATGTTAATTGTCATTTGTGTTCGTTTTATTTCTGTTTTGTACTGCAAGTCCTTTAAAACCTTGCATGCTGAGGATGGAACAGTCCCGTCCTCAGCCGTGGTGGGCATGTGCTGAGGACTGAACTGCTCCGTTCTCGTACCTACCTATGATGGAAGCACTGGCGCTCCCCCATGGGCCGCCCATTTTTACCCCCCCCCCCCCCCCCCCCCATGGATGGCAGCTGAAGCACTTCTGCTGCCATCCCCAACCCCACTCCGGCGATCCTATGACGACAGCGCACTTGTGAGGAAAATTGGATTTTTAAGCTAAATTGCAGGTTTTCAGGGGATTCTGGGTAAGAGAACATTGTGCAATCCATTCAAGCTACACTTCACTAGACTCCCCCAGGTTTCTAGTTTTTAGCAATGTCTTGGTTTGGTAGTTTTCCATAGATGGCACCCGTGCCCAGAACCAAAAAAAGGCAAGTTCCCCCTTTGCAAAAACAGGCTGTTTTGTGGTAGATAATTTTGATGTCTCCTCAATGCGTTTGGGCCCTTATCTGTCGCAGGCCCTTCGCCCACCCACACAAGTGAGGTAGGATTGTTATTGGGAGACCTGGGGAAATGTTGGGTGGTAGGAAATTTGTGCCGGCCCGATGATCCCACAACTTTACCTCTCAGAAATGTGAGGAAAATATGATTGTTTTTAGCTAAAGGGATTCTGGGTAAGAGAACTTTGGGGAAACTATGCAAGTTACACCTCTCTGGACTCCCCCTGTTATCTAGTTTTCAAAAATGTGTTGGTTTGGTAGGTTTCCATATGTGTCGGCTGAGCTGCTGCCCAAAATCCACATTATTTTTCAGTGGCATAATGCAATGAGTCCATATTGTGTTTTAGGCCGTGTTCTGCCGTGGGGACTAGGTCTGCCAACACAATTGAGAAACCATTTTTAGTGAAAGACTTGGGTTTATGCCGGGTGGATGGAAGTTGGTGGATCCCTGCAGATTCCAGAATTTTCCGTCACAGAAATGTGAGGAAATGTTTGAGGTTTGCAATAGATTATAGGTAACACAATGTGGTAAGGTCCATGCAAGTCAGCCCACCCTGGTATACCAAGGGGCTAGTGTTCATAAATGTTCAGTTTGGCTAGTTTCCATGGGTGCCAACTGAGCGAGAGTCCAAAACCTAGAGCTGCCCACATTGGAAAAAAGGCTCAGTTTCTGGTGGAAAAATGCGATGCACCCATGTCGCGTTTTGAGCTGCTTCTTGCCACAAGCACTAGGTCTACCCACACAAGTGAGTTACCATTTTTATCGGGAGACATGTAGGAATGCTGGGTGGATGGAAGTTTGTGACTCCTCTCAGAATCCAGAACTTTCCATCACAGAATTGTGAGGAAAATGTGTTTTTTAACACACATTTTGAGGTTTGCAAGGAATTCTGGGGAACAGAACATGGTGAGAGCCACGTAAATCACCCAATCTTGGATTTTGTTAAGTGCCTAGTTTTCAAATATGTACAGGTTTGCTAGGTTTTCTTAGGTTCCGGCTGAAGTAAGGCCCAAAATCCACAGCTAGGCTCATTGCGACTAAAAGGGTTAGTTTTCAGTGGAAAACTCTTATGTATCCATGTTGTGTTTGGGGACCATCCCTGTCACAGGAACTAGGCCTACCCACACAAGTGAGGTACCACTGTTATTGGGAGACTTAGGGGAATACAGAATGGTGATAACAAGTGTTATTGCAAATCGTCTTTCTCTACATTTGACCTTTCAAATGTAAGATAGTATGTGAGAAAAGATGCAGTCTAAATATCGATTCCTTAATATCGACCTACAGAAATATCGAAGTGGAAATATCGAAGGTACAGAATATTGAGGTCAAGAATATCGTTGGACAGAATATCAACCCTATGGGAAGAAATATATATTTCTTTTATATAAGTGTAAGTAATATCGAAGTTAGTAATATCGATATCAAATATATCGATGTTACTAATCTCGATGTTACTATTATCGATATTTGTATTATTGTTATGTATTTCATTATGTATTTAATATGTATGTGTTATATGTTTTTTGTGAAGTATTTTACTTGTTTTAAATTATATGTGTACTATTTGTATATATTAATAATGTTATTTTTAAGTCAACTTTACGTTTTAGTACCGGAGCGGGTTGTGAGCTTATAGGGGAATAGGGTGGGAAGTAATTTAATTATACTAAATTAATTATTAACTTTTAGGAATTGTAAATTAATTTTAATAAATTTTTGCGTTCAAGTTCTGTAGCGGGTTGTGGGTTTAGAGGGGAATTGGGTGGGAAGTAATTTAATTGTAATGAAGTAATGATTTGTTTTTATTTATTGGTTTTGAGAAATATTTTATTTTTAATTAATTATTAATTGGCAAATAATGATTTTAATTGGTAATAAAAAATTAATTGGTAATTACTGTTTGTAATTGTAAATTCATTTTTTTAATTGGTGATCAAATATTTTAATTGGTAATTATTTTTTTTAATTGACAATTAATATTTTTATTGGTAATTATTTTTTTAAGTGGCAATTATTTTTTATAATTGGTAATTAATGTCCATAAAAAGTATTTTTTGGCTTAAAAAATACTTTTATTTTTAATGATTAATATGTTTTTGTTGTGAAAAATATTTTATTGTTCCATATTTACTATTTGGTAACTAATATTTATTAATTAATATGTATTGGTATTCATTGTTAATTTATTGTTAATTAAATATTCAATTGTAATTATGTTTTTAGTAATTATTAATGGGTATTTGTATATGATGTAGAGTTATTTAAAAATAAATTGTTAATTATTTTAAATACAAAAAATATTTATAAGTATGTTATATTTAACTTGTACGCTATACAACACTTTCCCTACTGTTGCACTTTCTGGAGTGGGAATAGTAATTTTTTTCCCTACGCTATCCAACGCTTTGCCTACTGTTGCACTCTCTGGAGTGTGAATAGTAATGTTTACCCCTATGCTATCCAACGTTTTCCTTACTGTTTCACTCTCTGGAGTTGGAATAGTAATTTTTACCCCAACGCTATCCAATGCTTTCCCTACTGTTGCACTCTCTGGAGTTGGAATAGTAATTTTTAACCCCACGCTATCCAAAGCTTTCTCTGCTGTTGCACTCTCTGGAGTGGGAATAGTAATTGTTACCCCTATGCTATCCAACGTTTTCTCTACTGTTTCACTCTCTGGAGTTGGAATAGTAATTTTTACCCCTGCGCTATCCAGCTCTTTCCCTACTGTTGCACGCGCTGGAGAGGGAATGGTAATTTGTACCCCAACGCTTTCCAAGTCTTTCCCTACTGTTGCATTTTCTGGAGTGGGAATAGTATTTTTAAATCATAAGCTATCCAATGTTTTCATTTCTGTAGTTTTATTTGGACTTTGAATAGTAGTTTTATTTATTTAGCTATTTAATATTTTTTGTATTATTTTAGATAATGTAGTATATAATTAATGTTAAAAATATTGAAAGTATATTTAATTTTTTTAACTTATTAAACCTAATTATTACTTTTTATTTATGTTATTGTTTTATGTATGTAGATGTATTTGTAATGTATAATATTGTATAATAATTTATATGATATTAAAATAATTATAAAACATTATTTAGTAAGTATATATTATATATTTTATGTATATGTTTAATTAAGGTTTTATTATATATATATGTTATTTATTAATTGTTAACATTATTAAATATTTGTAACTGTTTATTTTATTATTTACTTTATTTTTCACATTTTTTTAACAGAAAAAAACGATATTTTTAATTACGATATTTTTAAAATCAATATTTTTGTTTTGATATTTTTGTACTTAGAATGTTGTAGATAGGATGTCTATATTATTGCCTTTGATATTCCTGCGTCGATATTTCTGTAGGTCGATATTCTGTAGGTCGATATTCTGACAGCGATTCGTGAGAAAGAAGTCATTTTTTTTTAAATGGGCCCTCATACGCCAAAAAAAAAGAAGATATTCTCAGAGCAAGAGGTTAGCGCCACCCCCTACCCAGCAGAGTAGCCTCTCCTCGAGCTCTGAAGATCTTAATGGATGCTCTTTCTGCAGATACCCGCCTGGTACACGATAGTATCAAGGAGAATAAGTTCACATCCGTTCAGTTTCCAGGCCCTTGAACTGCTCCTTAGGGTAACTCATTCTGCAAAAAGGCATAATCATTGGACAAAGTTGTTTCTATTTACCATTTACATACTATCCAGCCATTCAATACAAAGGTTCCAAAAATGTTTCCTTCTCTTCCAACTAATTCTATCTAAATTAAGTGTATGCTTAATTGCTCTAACCCAATCTAGGTATAGAGGTGCAGTATCTTTAACCCAAAGTTTGCATATCTCTCTGCGTGCCAAAATAATTAAGTATAGGGACAGTTTATTTATGTCTTGAGGAAGTACCTCATAATTAGAAAAGGTTCCAAAAAAAGCAAGTGATATACTAACCTGTATATCTAAATTAAACAGCTTTTCCATACCTTCTTTTACCATATCCCAAAAATTCCTTAGGGAAGACAAGTTAAAACCATGTGAAGATCGTCAGCTTTTTCCTGTTTACACTTAGGGCAACAGGGAGTAGGGCCCTTAGAAAATGTTGCCAGACAAGCAGGAGACCAATACACTCTGTGAAGAGAGAAAAGATGGTTGCGCTTTAAATTGGCAGGTAAAACTGTAATATAAAGTAGATCAAAGGATACTTGCCATAATTTCTGCAAGTCGACGTCTGAAACTTGGTCTCCCCATAGATAGGCCGGCAAGAAGAAGTCCCCATCTTCTGTATCCAAGATAGTCCAGTAAAGAATTGATGTTTTTATTGGCCTAGTCTTGCTCAATAAAAGTTCCTCCAGCGCTGACTTGGCGGCAGTTTCACCTGTAGTTGCTTGTCTCCAGCTCTTAATTTGGAGATATTTGAACTTAGATAAGTTGTTATCTGTAAAGGTGGATATCTCCGCCCAACTTAATAGAACCCCTCCCGGCATTAGCTGACCCCAAGATATTAAATTAGCCACTAGAAGAGGAGTAACCAATGAGTCTCTAGTCCACTCAGGGGAGCCAGGTGAATCTCATATTGGAGCCAGTGCTCTTCTTACCCTCGCCCAGACATAAGCCATATCTCTCAAAACCTTTAGCCGCACCTTCTTGAAGAAACGCGGATCCCCAAACTTAACCAGGAATCCCTAAGCCCCTCCTTGAACCCCCTGTAACATCATCTGAAACATAATACCTGGTTCTGACCTATCTAGAATATCAAATAGCATTAACCCTGCTTTCATTAGTAATGTCCAAGCATAAAATTTCAAATCTGGTGCAGAAAGCCCTCCTTTCTTTTTCTTCCTACGCAGCTTCTTCCATGTGATCCTTGTGCCCTTTGAAGCCGAAACAAAAGAATTCCATTTGGCTTAAATTTTGCTTAACTTGTCTTCTTTAAAAGCTAACGGTATGTTCTGAAATAAGAAAATTAATTTGGGGAGGAGCATCATCTTAATGATATTTACCCTCCCAATTAAAGTAAGGACCAACTTCTCAGAGATTCAGCAGACTCCCTTTCAATTTTCATCAGATTTCTATCAGTCAATTGTTCTAGGTCCTGAGTGATTTGTACCCCCAAATACCTTATTTCATGCTTTAAGATAGAAATTGAGGTGGAAGTCGTTATATTCCATGTCATGCATTCATATTTAGACTGATTAATCTGATATCCCGATATTTGGCCAAACTGCTCCGCATAACACTATAGATAAAGGGAATTGCGTTGATTGGGTCCGAAGTATATAGCATCATTCGGGGCATGGATGTGCACTCTGTAGGTCCAGAGAGGGGAGCCGTCCATTTAACACTGGGTGAAGAATACCCCTGCCATGCACCCACGAGGCACTAACAAGCAGCCTCATAAACACAGGCGTACTAACAGCAACTAAGGAAACTCATGGAGGAGGAACCATGAGTGGGTGAATCACCCCCCCTTTCTTGAGGATAGCGAGTATTGGATACACGTTAGAGTGTGTTCCTTTTCTTAGCTGCCAACACAAAAATATCTTTTTTTAAGAGTTTTTTCTGGTCCTGACCAATGCTTGAGTGAATGTAGCTCATCTGTAAGCAGAAACATGTTGACCATACTTTCATTTCTCGTGTTAAAGGACATTAGGTTTTCATTGTTATTTTCTTCATTGGCTTTTAATGGAAGTAGGCTATCCCTCTATTAAAAATGATACTAGGAACTGCTAAACTTCCTTTTAGACTTGCACTTTTACTGTGGGCCCTACGGGTGCTCCCCTTTTTTTTTCTTTTCTATACTTGAAAAACCCAATGATGATAATTAACACCTAATTGTTTGGTGTTTGAGGGTTTTTCTTCTCGCTATTGATTTCTTCTCTCCCTATTATGCTTTCTCTTTACTCCCCTAATTTTTCCTCTTGGTAAGATTGTATTCCCGGGGGATCTGCTGGGGAAGTAGTGTGTTTTTGATGGAATTTGTTGACGCTCTTTCGTTGTTTTGAATATCGGATAGCCTGGAGACTGAGAGCGTTTTTGCTATAGCCCTCTCTCTCTATTTGTTTTGCAGTATAGCATCATATCATCAGCATAGAGAGACACTTTTTTCTCCCAGTTCTTATATTTAAATGGTAAAATACGCTGATCTTGTCTAAATTTTTCGGCCAATGATTCTATATATAAATCGAAAAGCAGGGGCGAGAGAGGACACCCCTGTCTTGTACCTCTCTTGATTTTTATGGACGCTGTTAGACTACCATTTATCAATACTCTTGCTGTTGGGGCATGATAAAATGTCAATATGGATCTACAGAAATTATTTCCCAGATTACACTTTTCGAGAACTATCAATCAATCAATCAATCAGTGACACTTATAAAGCGCGCTACATACCCGTAGGGTCTCAAGGCGCTGGGGGGGGGGGGGGGGGGGTGCCGCTACTGCTCGAACAGCCAGGTCTTCAGCTTCTTCCTGAAGGAGAGGTGGTCTTGGGTCAGGCGCAGGTCGGACGGGAGGGAGTTCCAGGTCTTGGCGGCCAGGTAGGAGAAGGACCTTCCTCCTGTAGTCGCTCTTCGGATGCGGGGGACGGCGGCGAGGGCGTGGTTGGCTGATCGGAGGTGGCGTTTGGGAGCGTAGAAGTTGACTCGGCTGTTGAGGTAGCTCGGGCCTTGGTCGTGTAGGGCTTTGTGTGTGTGGGTGAGGAGGCGGAAGGTGATTCTCTTGTTGACGGGGAGCCAGTGAAGGTCTCTCAGATGTCCGGAGATGTGGCTGGATCGTGGGATGTCGAGGATGAGTCTGGCTGAGGCGTTTTGGATCCGCTGGAGTCTGTTCTGGAGCTTGGCGGTGGTCCCGGCGTAGAGGGCGTTGCCGTAGTCCAGTCGGCTGGTGACGAGGGCCTGGGTGACGGTCTTCCTGGTCTCTGTGGGGATCCACCAGAAGATCTTCCGTAGCATGCGTAGGATGTTGAAGCACGCCGAGGAGACGCTGTTGACTTGCCTGGTCATGGAGAGGGAGGAGTCCAGGATGAAGCCCAGGTTTCGTGCATGGTCTGTCGGTTTGGGTGCGGTGCCCAGGGCGGGAGGCCACCAGGAGTCGTCCCAGGCGGAGGGTGAGGAGCCCAGGATGAGGACCTCCGTCTTGTCCGAGTTCAGTTTCAGGCGGCTGGTCGTCATCCACTCGGCTACCTCTTTCATACCTTTGTGCAGGTTGGCTCTGGCGGCGGCGGGGTCGTTGGTCAGGGAGAGGATCAGCTGGGTGTCGTCGGCTTAGGAGATTATGCTGAGGTGGTGTTTGCGTACGATGGCCGCGAGGGGGCTCATGTAGACGTTGAAGAGGGTGGGGCTCAGGGATGATCCTTGGGGGACGCCGCAGATGACTTCGGAGGCCTCTGACTTGTACGGTGGTAGGCGGACTTGCTGTGTTCTTCCGTCGAGGAAGGAGATGATCCATTCCAGCGCCTTGTCCTGGATTCCGATGTTGCTGAGGCGCCGTACTAGGGTGCGGTGGCAGACCGTGTCGAATGCCGCGGAGAGGTCTAGGAGGATGAGGGCCGCTGTTTCTCCATTGTCCATCAGGGCTCGGATGTCATCGGTGGCGGCGATGAGGGCGGTCTCGGTGCTGTGTTTGGCTCGGAAGCCGGACTGTGAGGGGTCGAGGGATCCGTTCGTCTCGAGGAAGGCGGCCATCTGCTTGTTGACGGTCTTCTCGATGACTTTGGCTGGAAACGGGAGAAGCGAGATGGGGCGGTAATTCTTGAGGTCGGTGGGGTCCGCTGTTGGTTTCTTGAGTAGAGCGCTGAGTTCGGCGTGTTTCCAGCTTTCAGGGAAGATGGCGGTGTCGAAGGAGGTGTTGATGATGTCTCGCAGGTGGGGTGCGATGACAGCGTCGGCCTTGTTGAAGACGTGGTGAGGGCAGGGGTCGGTCGGTGATCCGGAGTGGATGGAGTTCATCGTGCGGATGGTGTCTTCGGTGCTGATCGGGGTCCAGGCGTGGAGGGTGGTGGTGTGGGGGGGTGGCTGGTCGGTCGTGGTGTGCGTTGGTTGGTTGTTGAAACTGCTGTGTATGTCCGTGATCTTGTTGTGGAAGTATGAGGCGAGGGAGTTGCAGAGGTCTTGCGATGGGGTGATGTCGTTGTTTTCTGCGCTGGGGTTGGAAAGCTCTTTCACGATGTTGAAGAGTTCCTTGCAGTTGTGTGCGTTGTTGTCCAACCGGTCCTTGAATGCTGTTTTCTTGGCGGCGCGGATCAGCTGGTGGTGTTTCCGGGTGGCAAGTTTGTAGGAGGTCCTGTTGTCCGGTGTCGGTTCCCTTTTCCAGACTTTCTCGAGGGCTCGGCAGTTCTTCTTGGAGCTCTTGAGTTCGTCGGTGAACCATGGGGCCTTCTTGCTGCCGGGTCTGCTAGGCGGGGTCCTCAGCGGGGCGAGTTCGTCCGCGCAGTTGCTGATCCACTTCGTGAGGTTGTCGGCGGCCTGGCTGGGGTTCGCTGAGCTGGCAGGAGGGTGTTGGCTCAGGGAGGTGGCGAGCTGGTCTGCTGTGATCTTGTTCCAGCTTCTGCGGGCGGTCTGTTGCTGGTGTTGGTGGGTCGTCGTTCTCTTGAAGGTGAAGTGGACGCAGCTGTGGTCCGTCCATTGAAGCTCTGTGGCGTGGCTGAAGTCGATGTCTGTGCTGGATGAGAAGACGGCGTCGAGTGTGTGTCCGGCGAGGTGGGTGGGGGTGGACACCAGTTGCTTGAGTCCCAGGTTGGCGAGGTTGTCGAGCAGGGTGCTGGTGTTGTGGTCGTTGTTGTTCTTTAACTTTAGCTAAGAATACCCAATTTACGCAGTCAAATGCCTTAGTAGCATCTAATGTTATAATTGCCATTGGTAACTTATAAAGGGAGGCGAGATCAATTGCACCCACTAATGCAAGCGCCAAATCTTGAATGGAGCGCCCCCTGACAAAACCCTTTTGATCTAAATGCAGTAACCTATCAACTACCTCATTTAATCTCTCTGCTAAAATTTTTGCCAAAAATGTATAATCTAAATTTAGCAGGGATATGGGTCTGTAGGAATCACAATTAAATGGGGATTTTTGAGGTTTAAGAACAAGAATAATCGTAGCCTCATCCCAGAAAGACGGGATTTTTCCTCCTTCTTCGAATATAGATGCAAACAACAACTGAAGAAATTACTGGGGCTAAAGCTTTATACAGCTCGGCAGGCTGACCGTTTGCTTCCCACGATAATGATTGATCTAATAAATTACGTTGTAATGTAGTAATTTTTAACTCAATCTCAGCTATCTTAGCCCGATACATTCTATGTCTAGAAGACTAAATAGCCAGAACTATCCCTCTCAAAAAAGCTTTATATGAGTCCCAAACGACCGGAAATGTAGCTGTTCCTAAATTAATATAAAAAAAAGCTTTAGATTCCAATTTTAATTTCTCTATTACCTCCTCCTCGAGCAGAATGCTCCTGTCTATAGTCCATCTTTTACTACCCTGTGACCCCGACAGTTTCAAGGCTATAGCAACTGCAGCATGATCAGAAATATGTACACCTAAATGTTTTACTTCATGTACGAACTCAGCAGCTGATTTGAGATAAAGAAAAAAATCCAATCTAGATTTATGGCGCAGCTTCTAATTATGAAAAGTATATTCTTTTTTTTTGCCCCACTTCTGCCTCCAAATATCTACCCAGCCAAATTGATTCATTGCATTTAGTAATAGAGATCTTGTTTTAGGATTATGTGAAGACTTTAGCTTATATGATTTATCTGCCTGTGGATCGAGAACTAAATTAAAATCTCCTGCCAGAATTAGAGGATCATCAAAATCAAGAAGCTCACCCAACAATTCTTTAAGTGGGAGCGGATCGTCTGAATTCGGTCCATAGTATCCTACTACTGTGAACTTATTGGAGTGGTATTTAATTTTTGCAATGACCCATCTCCCTTTTTTTATCAGCTCTTGATTCAAGTCATGAAATAGCCGGGTTTGTTTTAATCAATATTGCGAATTCCCTTAATAGTACTATGCTGTGATGTAGCTATAACTTGCTGAATCCATTTTTTGCTACTACAAATATCCCTTAGCTCTTGCTCCGTAGAATGTGTCTCTAGCACAATGAATATCTGCTTGGGCGCATCTTTAAGATATTGAAAAATCCTTTCTCTTCTATACTTGACTCTTAACCCATTAAGATTCCATGAAAGAAACTTCATGTATACCAGCGGGACTACCCTATCCTGTGACATACATGGGGACAACGCCCACACATTAGCAGGAAAAAAAAAACCTTCTTGAAGGAACATTAGCTCATTAAGGAATCTTATTAGATCGTAAACCTCTTAACCTCACTCCCTCTAATCTCTTTTGCTATCCGCTGAAACTAATTGAAGATATTCTTCTGCCTCCTTAACCCTTTTAAACACTCTCATTTTGTTTTTGTACATTATTTTTAGGGATGCAGGAAACTTCAATTGGGCAGTGGCTCCGAGTTTCCTAAAGGAATCTAACAGTTTACCAAGCTCCCACTGCCTGGACGCTGTAATTGAGGATACATCAGATCTAATCTGAAAGGTGATTCCTTCAGCTGATAAGGAATTGCTTTGGAGCGCCTTATTAAGTATCTCGTCCTTTAAGGTGTATGTCAGGAAGTGGACGAGCATATTCCTTGGCCTTGTTTTGTTAGGATTTTGTCAAATCTGTTCCCTATGGACTCGCTGGATGTCTCTCATCAGGTCTTGTTCTGAAAAATCCACATCCATAGCTTGCTTGATGATCTTCACCACAAACTCTTTAATGTTGCTCCTTTCTGCCCCTTCCGGGATTTTCAAGAAACGCAGATTGTTCCTCCTTTGCGCATTTTTTAGAGACTAAGCAGATTTTCAGTCTGCTTAGTTTGTGCCACTTAATAGCGATACAGCGTTTCTGGTATTCTGCATCGCAGCATAGTTTATGCCATTTAAACAGCGCGACGGAAACGGAGCTGCGCTCTATCTGTTCACAATAACGCTGCCTGTTTAAAAGCGCTTGTGAACATTATATCAGTGCCCCAGCCTCACTCGACTTTTCACCGCCTCCATTTTGTTTGTTGTTGTCTCCCTGAGCCCTTCCTCCTCGCCCCGCTCCCGCCTCCCTGCTGCCCCTCCCACACCCCTCAAAGTGCTTTTAATGACAGATGCGCCCACGCGCAGCGTCCACGTGCTACGGCCGCGCCGAAGGTGCGCCAAAGGTAAGCCCGTCTACGCCCGTCCGTGCCTGGACCGCGCCCAGCACCAGACCCCCTGGTCCGTGCAATGCCCAGCCCTCCCGCATTACATACAACGCCTCCACCCTCCTAGCCATTAACCCCGGCCGACTCCCCAACTGCGCCCAAGCCGCTCCTGGACCCACCCATGGACCCTTCACATGCTACTCCTGCAAGTTCAACTTCACCAAGAACAACTCCTCATCCACGAACACAAAACAGATATCTGACTCCAACCACCTAAAATGCATCTTGCTCAACACCCGCTCAGTCCACAGGCACGCCATCGACCTCTGGAACCTACTAGACACCATCTCCCCAGACGTCGCCTTCCTAACAGAAACATGGATGAACTCCACATCAGCCCCTGACATCACCATTGCCATCCCGGAAGGCTATAAGATCATCCGTAAGGACCGTACCGACCAAACAGGAGGAGGCATCGCTATCGTCCATAAGAAATCCATCAGCATCTCAACCAGCTCAGACATCAATCTCGCCAATACTGAACACCTTCACTTCCAGATCCACATCGACCCCAAGACCACACTCAGAGGCACCCTCCTCTACAGGCCACCAGGACCCCGTGCACAATTCAGTGAGGACATCACGGACTTCATCACCCCACATGCCCTCGCCTCCGAGGATTACATTCTTTTGGGAGACCTCAACTTTCACCTTGAAAAGAACAACGACCGCAACGCCACCACCCTTCTGGACAATCTCGCCAACCTCGGACTTAAACAACTTGTCACTACCCCCACCCACGTCGCAGGTCACACACTCAACCCCATCTTCACCTCCAGCAAACATGTCTCCTTCAGCCACACCACTGCTCTCCTTTGGACGGACCACAGCTGCGTTCACTTTACCTACAACAAGACCACAACCAACAACCATCCTCAACCTACTCTGCGAAGAAACTGGAACAAAATCACCATCGACCAGATCGCCTCATCGCTTCTTCAAAACCCCCCTGCCCACTCCTCAAACCCCGACCAAGCAGCCATTAACCTCACCCAATGGCTATCCAACAGCGCCGACATCCTAGCACCTCTGAAAAAACGTCAACCCAAACTAGGCAGCAAGAAGGCCTCCTGGTTCAACGATGATCTTAAGAAATCTAAGAAACTCTGTCGCTCCCTTGAGAAGGCCTGGAAAAAAGACCCTAACAACAGCACCAAGGACGCCTTCAAAAACGCCACCCGTATACACCACCAACTGATCAGGAATGCCAAGAAAGCCGCTTTCAAGGACCGACTAGATAGCAACGCCCACAACAGCAAGGAACTATTCAACATCGTCAAGGAATTTACTAACCCCTCAGCCAACTCCAACGACATCACCCCCTCTCAAGCCCTCTGCGACTCCCTAGCTTCGTTCTTCTACACCAAGATTGCTGACATCCACAACAGCTTCGACAACCGGCCCGTAGACCAACCCACCCAACCTTCTGCAGGACCCCCACCCCCCTTGAACATCCTCAATGACTGGAACCCAATCTCCACTGAGTACACCATCCGCCTAATGAACTCCATCCACTCAGGATCCCCCACAGACCCTTGCCCTCACCACATCTTCAACAAAGCAGACTCCATCATAGCACCGCACCTCCGAGACGTCATCAACTGCTCCCTCAACTCCGCCACCTTCCCGGAAAGCTGGAAACACGCCGAACTCAGCGCCCTTCTGAAAAAACCCACAGCTGACCCCACCGAACTCAAAAACTACCGCCCCATCTCGCTCCTTCCATTCCCGGCCAAAGTCATCGAGAAAGCTGTCAACAACCAGCTCGCCGCCTTCCTCGAAACCAACAAATCCCTCGACTCCTCACAGTCCGGCTTCCGAGCCAAACCCAGCACTGAGACCGCACTCATCGCAGCAACTGACGACATTCGAACTCTGCTAGACAACGGAGACACGGTCGCCCTCATCCTCCTCGACCTCTCCGCAGCCTTTGACACAGTTTGTCATAGCACCTTAATACAACGCCTCAAAAACATCGGAATCCAAGGAAAAGCACTGGAGTGGATCACCTCTTTCCTCACCGGAAGAACCCAGAGAGTCCGCCTCCCACCATTCAAGTCAGAAGCCACTGAAGTCATCTGCGGCGTGCCACAAGGATCCTCACTCAGTCCCACCCTCTTCAACGTATACATGAGCCCCCTCGCGGCCATCGCACGCCAACATAACCTCAACATCATCTCCTACGCTGCTGACACTCAACTAATATTATCACTCACCAAAGACCCTAACACCGCCAAAACCAACCTACATGAAGGAATGAAAGAAGTAGCCGAGTGGATGAAGTACAGCCGTCTAAAACTGAACTCCGACAAAACTGAAGTCCTCATCCTTGGTACCTCCCCCTCCGCCTGGGACGACTCTTGGTGGCCAGAGGCCCTCGGAAAAGCACCCGTCCCGACGGACCATGCACGGAACTTAGGTGTCATCCTGGACTCCTCACTCTCTATGAACAGACAAGTCAACGCCGTCTCATCTTCTTGCTTCAATATTCTTCGCATGCTCAAAAAAACATTTCGCTGGATCCCCACCGAAACCAGAAAAACGGTCACCCACGCACTGGTCACGAGCCGCCTGGACTACGGAAACACCCTATACGCCGGTACCACCGCAAAACTCCAAAAAAAAACTCCAACTCATCCAGAACGCCTCAGCCAGAATCATACTAGACATCCCGCGTAAAGACCACATCTCTGGACACCTGAAAAACCTCCACTGGCTCCCCGTTAACAAGAGGATTATTTTCCGCCTCCTAACCCACGCACACAAAGCACTCTACGAACTTGGACCCGAATGCCTCAACTCACGACTTTCCTTCTACACCCCCTCCCGCCTCCTACGATCCTCCAACCAAGCCCTTGCAACTGTACCTCGCATCAACAAAACCACCATGGGAGGCAGATCCTTCTCCTACCTGGCAGCTAAAACCTGGAACTCACTTCCCACTCACCTTCGCCTCACTCAGAACCACCTTACATTCAGAAAGCAACTTAAAACCTGGATATTCGACAAGTAATTCCCCTCCCTTCCTCAAGCGCCTTGAGACCCTCTGGGTATGTAGCGCGCTATATAAATCACTTGACTTGACTTGACTTGACTCCTGATATCCCAAGACTCGCTGATGAAGCTCTGTTAGTTTCCTAGTATGTTGGAATGTGAGTGTTTTTAAATCAGTTACCGTAGACTCCAATTCAGCGGTTCGCAATACTAAGAGATCAAACTTCTCGTCCAGCTTCTCGCAATATAGCTTTAATTCTTGTTGATTTTTCTGTGAGGCCACGAATCCATTTTTAACCTATTGGCTTAGGGCCTGAAGAATTGACAGGACTGATTGATCTCTAGATAAAGTCTCGGGAGTCTTGCTCTCATCTTCAAAGGTAGTCGTAATATTAGTCTTTGCTGATATAAGAGATATATCTGGTATAGCTGAAATATCAGGAACATCAATCCCAGAATTAGGAACAGATACAACATCCTCAATACTAGAGTTTTCTAGGATGCTATCATGTATGCAAGATTGATTATCAGCCTTCTGTGCGGTCTGCATCTTTGGGACCCTCGAAAACTCTTCTTGCTCTAATGCTTGATTCTGTAATAGCTGACTCAAAAGATGAAATCTATTAGGCGTCTGGACGTCTCCCAAAGCCTCTAATACCGATCCCTCGTCTGAATGTTTAAGTTCCAAAACAGTCGGGATTGTTTTAAAATAAGCCTTCAATGAGGGAGGTGGTTTAACCTTATCAAGAGGCAGCTGAGCTTTAGAAGTGTTCCTTTTGGCCGTTTTTTTAAGAAGCTTAGCCTTAGCCTTTGATTTCGCTGATAGTGGGATATCTGCCTGTCCACTTCCGCTTCTTTGATTCCCACCCTTGCTCCTAAGCGTGTACCCGGAAGCCTGGCTTCCTTGTGATCCACTGCCAGACATACGAGAGACAGCTTCCAGACCCTCTTCGCTGGTGAGAGTAGAATTCCCAGTATAGGTATTGTCGGAATGCGTGCCTTTATCCTGAAACCTCTCCCAAGTGCATTGTGGGTCAGGTAGTTTGTAATGTGAAATGACCGAATCTCTACCGTTTTAGCAAACCCTGAAAATTACTCCTCTGCTTCTCCTAACTTCATAAGCTGCCTTTGCCCAGCGTGAAAGCCCCCCTCTCACCTTTCCTTCGTCCGCTTGGCAAAATTTCACAGCAGAGATGGCCACAACCGCCGTGTTGGAGCTCTGCAAAATATCCAGATTCCGAGTTGGTACAAGCCTACTTGCAGACAATATGCCAAACCCCGCTGAAGAAACAGAAAGCGAGGTGAAGCAATGCAGAGGGGAAGCAGGGCAGTTACCGGGACTCCGTCCGTCCGTCCCGGTAACTGCCAAAGCACTTTCAAACACCGCCGCTGAAACCACCCAGCTGGAAGACGTAGAGCAGTGGCAGCAACCGCCAGCAAACCCGCGAAAACACTGCCACAAATACGGCGTTTTTGAGGTAAGTTCGACTACAGAAACGCGCTCCTCACATATGGATGTCCAAACGATCAAGAGTCCTGAGTCAGCAACACCATATTGCGCAATCACCCGCTGGGCCTCCAAGCCTTCTGGAGCCTCCGACTAGCCAATCCTACTAGCCGCCATTGTCTTCCCTGCTGTGTCCCAGTGCTCACCTTAGGGTTGCAGCAAAGAAAGAAGTCATTTTGAGAAAACCCTGTATTTCACATGTTAGTAAGGATACCCAAATTTCAAAGATGTGCAAATACCCACTGCTTCTAAATACTATATTTTGTGCCCATTTTCGAAATACATAGGTTTCCGTGATAAATATTGTTCACTCATTATAACATACCCAATGAATTGCTGTATACCCGTTACACAGTGAAAAACCATTGCAGGGGTACCGCTGGGTACTGGCTCTGGTTACCTCTGCTTCTTGGAGAACATACAAGAACATACAAGCCCTATATGCAACCAGAAAGGTCCAGAAAACATAGTGGTATATTGCTTTTGAAAATCTGTCTTATTTAGAAGAATTTGCAGAAAAAAGGTATGTACAAATGGCTGTTTTTTTTACCTCAAATTTAATATTTCAACTGTTACTGTGTATAGGAATACCTTGAAGTATGTACATGAATGACCGCTTGCTGAATTTAAAATGTTGTCTACGTTTTATAAAAGTGTAACTTTCCAGGAACCACTATTAGTTTCACACCTATTTCTACCGCTAACTGGAAGGAGGTTGAAAGCCCAAAAAATAGGAAAAATGGTCTATGTCCCAGTAAAATGCCAAAACTATGTTGACAAATTTGGTTTTCTGATTCAAGTCTGCCTACTCCTGAAAGCTGGGAAGATGGTGATTTTAGAATCGCAAACCCATTGTTGATGTCATGTGCAGGAAAAATGAGACGCTTTCTTCGGCGGCACTTTTTTTCCAAACTAAAAACTAAGTGGTCGATTAGGATGGTGGACGGACGGTGGTGGGACTGTCCGCAGGGGCAGCGACGTTCCCTCCATTGGGATTAGGATGTGACCGCCACCCGGGCGGTCACATCCTGTATATTTAACCTTGCGGTGGGTGCTGCTTTAAGCAGCACCCGCCGCAAGGTTAAATATACATGCTTTGCAATTGCATGCACAAAGCGTCAGGCACCGCGCGGTGCCTACTGCTTTGTACATGCAAATGCAGGGGGGTAACTTAGGTACCCCCATGTGCACCCCCCACCCCCGACACCCTGGGGGCCCGCAAGGGCCACCCAGAAGCTAATGTCCACATGCTTTTCCACGGCAGAAAATCCGCAGCGGAAAAGCATGTTTACAAACCCATCGTAATTTGGCTGGCCAAATTGCGGCCAACACCCGTGGATCAGCGGCAGACGGACCTGCCATCCGCCGCTGCTTCCACCGCCATCAAGATCTGGCGGTGGGTGTTTTGCAGGTCCGCAGCAGTGAATCCGCATCCTCCGGGCCAGCGGTGGCTTCCACCGACCCAGAGGATGCGGATTCACTGCAATCATAATCGACCCCAAATTTAGCTGTATTTTGGGTAATTTCTCGGTCCCTTCCAGGGGAATCCACAAACCCTGAGTACTTTAGAATCCCCAGGATGTTGGCAAAAAGGAAGCAACTTTGGTGTGCATACCTTGGATACCCATTTGTATAAAAAGAGCCTAAGCGCGAATTACAGAAAGTAGACAAAAAAGGCTTAGCTAACGGGGAGGGGGGCGAGCAGCGAACGTTTTAAGCAAAAAGATGAATCATGGGAAATAGAAAGAGAGACAGTGAAAGGGTGAGAAGATAAAAGAAGGGCACAATAAAATAGCTATTGAAGGGGAGTGAGGGATAAAACAGGTAGAGAAGAAGATTGAGGAGAGAAAATTAAAGAGAAACCCAATTTGCGAGGGAGTAAAAAAAATCAAGAGTGCCAGCGCCATAAATAGACAAAGTGGCCTGCAAAATGCAGCAATTGAGTGAGATGGAAGAGAGGAAGATAAGAAAGTGCAAGAGAAAAAGAGGAAAGAAGAAAAGAAGAGAAAAAATGTTAAAGGCAGATTCAAGTCAGAATCAATAAGAGAGTATTAGAGAACAGAAGAGGAAAGAAAAGATGTGGATAAATGGAAACTGTTAGACTCCGAGGTAAAAGCAGAAGTCAATAAGAGTGAAAGAAGAGGGGAGGTAAGAGTCAAAGACAAAAAAGAGAGAGTGACAGGCAGAGAACAATAGAGAGTGAGAGAAAGAGCGGGAAGTAGAGAGGAAGAAAGTGATAGGGAGAAAGCAAAAAGTACGGAAAAGGTAAGAGATCAACACAAGGTAAATGGGGTGGAAGGAAAGAAGAGGCATGAGCACATCCACTGGAATTATGTTTTTTTCGCAATTACCACATAATCCATCATCTGCCAAACAATCTGCAAATCAAAAGTTAGAAAAACCTGCAACATATGTTGCTGAACAGTGGAAGGCCCTTCCAAAAAGATGACTGGTTATCATTCTGATGCTTAATGCTGTACGTGGGTGGCTGACTGGTTCTAATGGGGTGACACCTTTGCCCAGATAGTGTTAGCTACTACAAATTTAAAAATGATAAGGTAATAATATCATCTAGTGTGCCACATTATGCCACGTAGTTTGGCACAATGATTTGGCTTTACTTGCTGCATAATGTAGTAAACCCTGCCACATAATTTGGCCCTCCACAGTGGTATGATTACAGTGGCGCTGGGAATGCGAGAAACAGATAAGAATTACCCTAGCAAAAAGTGAAAAGTTGTTAAGAGAAATGCTAATTTATATTAGATAAAAGGGCCCTGTCAGAAAAGAGCATGTTGTTTTTCTGTGCAAACGCTGCTTCAGTGCTCAGATACAACAGGCATGCACACTGCACAGGGTTTGGTGGGGTCTTGTGTGGGTAACTGGTTTGCTGCCTGCTTCTTCTATCCATACAGCACAAAGAATATGTAATATATATACTTTGTTGATGTATGGAACAAACCACCCTTGACAAATCTGCACTCAAAGTACAAGGTCATTATTGTGAGCACAGTAGACTAATTAATGCCCCTTGTATCAGCACATCACTTTCCTCACTCCGCCCACTCTTGAGAATCTCCTTTACTTATGTGGCTCTCAAAATAAACTCACGGGCAACCATTAAAGTAATGGGGTAACCCACAAGATACTGGACCTGGGTATCAATCGGTATTAAACAACAATGGTCCAAGACCTCTATAGTTAGAAAAACTGATTCAATCAGTAATCAATCATTAATTATATAGGTTTTGGAGCATATACACATTAATCAGCTCTATCCAATGTATGCATATAATCATAAAAAACATAAACTATATAAAAGGCAACAGCATTAACATGAGATCAAGAGCAATATTTTAATCTATTGTCTCTGTGTCAAACAAGCCACATATTTCCTGGCTATAAATCAATACGAAATATTGGTTGCCCCGAACAGAGCGTGCAGCATAGCAAAAGGGTATTTTGCTATCACTTCTTTGAATTCCTTTTTCTCTCTAATCACCACACACATCTTACTGCACCCTTTTGCTATGCTGCACGCTCTGTTTGGGGCAACCAATATTTCGTATTGATTTATAGAGGTCTTTAACTCAAGGGCAACTTCAATCATGGACCTGACTTACTCAAGCTACTAACTCAGGCCGCACAATGCAGACAGTTGAATAACGCGTTTATGCATCTGTTGAACGCCCGAGATGATAATCCGGGCAAAAACTATTTCCCAGATGGCGATTAACCATGGGATGGTGCCATGTGAACTGCTTAAATGGACAGATTTATATCGTCTTTAACATTTTCTGCAATTCTCATGTGCCACATTCCAAAGCTCTGAGCCACTGGTTCACGCAGGAAGGCTGCAAACAGTATAAAACCTTCTCCTGTAAGGTAACTCCCATGTTTTAGAGTATGTATTCCTAATTGTTTTGGGCTTCATCAAGGATCCCAGAAGTAATTGTTGAAACGTTCGATAGTTATAGATTTCTACAAACGCTTCCCAAAGTTGCAGCCAAGTGGAGTTTCCACTCGGTGGAAAATCTGCAAGGGCAAATGATGTGAAATTTGCATTTGACTAGAAATCCCTTCTCTCTACACCTCATAATTTGCCCTTGAGAATTTCAATAGAAGCCTATCTTCACACCAGAACATGGGCTTCTATTGGAATTCTCGAGAGCGGATCACTGACATAATATAGAATGACAAAATATAGACTTACCAAAATATAGTCACCCAAATATAGAATGCCAAAATATCGAATTCCTATCTACAAACAGGTAAGTACAAAAATATCGAATCCAAAATATAGTCTGTAAAAAATAGTCAGTCAAAATATCGAATTTTTTTAAATGTCTTAAAAGTAATTTAAAATTAATGAAATAATAAATATAATTAACTAAAACATACTTAAAAATCCTCAAATAACCTTAAAATTAAGATATAAATAATTTAAGTTATTAATAAAAAATGTACAATATTTTACCGTAGGATAGCAGGAGGGTGACATTTAATATTACCACTCCAGTGAGTGCAACAGTAGGGAAAGCGTTGGATAGCATAGGGGTAAAAAATACTATTCCCACTCCAGTGAGTGCAACAGTAGGGAAAGCGTTGGATAGCGTAGGGGTAAAAAATACTATTCCCACTCCAGAGAGTGCAACAGTAGGGAAAGCGTTGGATAGTGGGAGGGTAAAAATTACTATTCCAACTCCAGAGCGTGCAACAGTAGGGAAAGCGTTGGATAGCGTAGGGGTAAGAATTACTATTCCCACTCCAGAGAGTGCAACAGTAGGGAAAGCGTTGGATATTCAAAGGGTAAAAATTACTATTTCCACTCCAGAGAGTACAACAGTAGGGATAGCATTGGTAGCGTAGGGGTAAAAATTACTATTTCCACTCCAGAGAGTGCAACAGTAGGGAAAGCGTTGGATAGCGTAGGGGTAAAAAATACTATTCCCACTCCAGAGAGTGCAGCAGTAGGGAAAGCGTTGGATAGCGGGAGTGTGAACATTATTATTCCCACTCCAGATAGTGCAACAGTAGGGAAAGCTTTGGATAGCGTAGAGGTAAAAATTACTATTCTCACTCCAGAGAGTGCAACAGTAGGGAAAGCGTTGGATAGCGGGAGGGTGAAAATTACTATTCCCACTCCAGTGAGTTTAACAGTATGGAAAGTAATGATTTAACATATTATTAAAAATAAATTAAATATCAATCCCAATAAAACATTAATTGAAATTAATAACCAATTTAATATTATGTAATAATTAATTAGAAATACAACTACATATTAGTTAGTAAAAATTAATAACCTATTCATAATTATTTAACAACTAATTAATTTTCAATAACAAAAACTAATTAATAATACAAATTAATACCAATTAAAAATTAACAGTAAATTAATTATCAATACACAAAAAGTATTTTTAACATGTAATTAATTACAATTACAATACTTCCCACCCTATTCCCCTATAAACCCACATCCCACTACAGAAAATACATTAATACAATTATCATAATTATCAAATGTTTAATTAATACAAAATAATTACCAATTAATAAAAATTAATTGCCAATTAATAGAAATTAATTACCAATTAAAAATTAATTAACAATAAATTTAAAATCCATACCAATGAATGAAAAAAATTATTTACTTAATTACAATTAAAATACTTCCCACCCTATTCCCCTATAAACCCACAACCCGCTACAGAAAATAAATTTAGAAAATTAACATAAATAACAATTAATCAATTAATACAAATTAATTGGCAATTAATAAAAAATAATTACCAATTAAAAAATAATAATAAATTCAAAATGAATACCAATAAATAAATAAAAATATTTAATTAGTTACAATTAAATGACTTCCCACCCTTTTCCCCTATAAACCCACAACCCGCTACAGAACTAAAAAGCTAAATTTAAATAAAAATTAATAATAATTGCTAAAAATTAATATTTAATTTAATATAATTAAATTACATCCCACCCTATTCCCCTATAAACCCACAACCCGCTACAGAATTAAATTACGCAAAAATTAAATAACATAAAATTCATTAGTTAAAATACATTAAACATACATTACAAAAATTAATATACACTTTTCACACATATACTAACATACAAAACACTTTAAAAAAATTTATATTATTTAAAAATCGATATATTTAATGCCTATATAGTATACTTCGATATTTTGACTTCTATATTTTGAAAATCAATATTACTTACCTTAAATTCGATATTTTTAACCACTATATTGTGTCCATTCGATATTTTGTCCATTCTATATTTTTACTTCGATATTATGTCCATTCTATATTTTGGAATCAATATTATGACTGTTTACCCTCGAGAGCATATTATCAAGCCCATTATCGCCGCTTTAGCTGCAGTTTTCTGCCGCTAAAGCGGCGATAATGTTAACGCTGTGCCTTGATAATGTACCCCTTAGCTGTAAAACTCAGTAAAAAGAAAATGGCATTTTTGGTTTAAATCTTTTTATTGAATATATAGCAGACAGAAATTCAAGAACCTCAGCTCCCATACAGTAAGCAAGAGAAACGGTAAGTGTCCAATTCAGTATTGCCATCGGCAAAGGGCATGGAGTGGGTCTGCCAATGAGGTGCTAAGACAACATTCAGCAAAAAAAGGACCAATAACAACCCCCCTCCCCGCTCCCCCCTCCCCCACCCACCCAACCACCCATTTCCTCCGTAACCCACACACCCCTCGTCCACTTGGAATTGAGAAGGAAAGGGGAACATGTGGAAAATAATGCAGTGGTTAGTGGTGAGGTCCATGGGTCTTTCTGGAAGCGACACTAGGAATCTGAGTGTCAGAGAGGCGAAGCAATCGCAAATATCAGGGGCATGTCAGTTCCCTGAATTCCGGTGTCAGTAATGTCAAGAATGGTCGGGGAATTCTGACCCTCTGCCAGCTAGTGTCAACGTGAGTTTATCCATGCCCAACACCATCCAGAGTCTCTGGAGCCCCACAGAAGTCTCTGTGAGGGAAGTTGGACGGACCTCCAATGAACCAAGATGTTTTGTATGGCTGCCCCGAGGGCAATTGCAATCATCCTGCCTTTCCAGGATTTGAGTGGGTACGTCAGGGGGTTAGGCAAACCAAGTAGGATGTAGGAGGGGAATTGTAGTAGCTGTGTGTCCATGTGTAGGTCCACTTCATCTAATATCTGAGTCCAGTAGGGTCGCAATCCCACAGAACATGCACCAGGGTGCCCACCTCCCCACAGCCTCTCCAGCAAAGGTCGCTCCGGATTGAGTCGAACCGGTGCAGCCGCTCAGATGTGTAGGACCAATATGTGACGATTTTTATTAATGTTTCTGTGAGACCTGCATGATAAGCTGAATGTTGCGCCCTATAACATATGCCCTCCCACTCCTTGTGTGTTAAAGACCTCCCCAAATCCCTTTTCCATCGCACTTGACCTGTATTATATGTGTGTGTTGTGTGAGCAAGCAGCTGTTTATACAGATCTGAAATAATTTTCTTGTCAGAGGTACGTGTTACCAACCACTTTTCGTAGGGGGTCAGTAAGCGTTGTGCTTACGATCTGACCGAGGGGTGCAGAGCCCAGTGGCTTAACTGGAGATACTCCAGACGGCCTTTTTCCGGAATGTCGTGATATTCTCTGAAATCAAAGAGGTGCCCTAATGACCTACAGGGGGAGACGCGCGATACTTGAAATGCACGGGCTTCCATGCCTGGATGGAAATCGGGGTTGTCACACAATGGGGTCATAAGAGAAGAAAAGGTGGTCAACTGCGCAGAGACGGCTGTGTGGTCCCAGGCCTCCATGATAGTACCTGTGATGTAGGAAGCATATAAATTAGGAGGGTGATGTAGTGTGTGAAGGAAGGGAATTCCCTGCAAAGGTCTGCCCGATATTGCTTGGTCTTGAAAGAGCCAGTGCTTCTCTGACTCCAACCTTTGCCATTCAACTAGGTATCGTATTTGAGCAGCATTAAAGTAGGTTTGGAGGTCCGGCACCCCCACTCCGCCCTGTTCTGGTGACAGAACCGCAATCTGATGTTGAAACCGAGGTTTGCGCCCGTTCCAGTTAAAGCGGTAGAGCCTGGTTCTGTTGAATCCAACCCGCCGGGGGTCGGAGAGGGAGAGTTTTGAAGAGGTACAGGATCTGTGGAAGGAGCGTCTTTTTAGTGGCTGTGATCCTATCCAACCATGACATCGTGCAATCTTTCCATCGTCTGAGCTCTGTGCGTATACGTGTGCGGAGGAGAGAGTAGTTTGTGTCTCGATGCCCCGGTGCGGTGCCAGGTGAAAGCCCTGATAGGGGAATGCCGTGGCCACCCAGTGCATGGGGAATTCCTCTTTTAAAAAAGCCAGCATTGATTTTAAACCCCGAGCCCCTCGCAAACGCATCTATTTTAACTAGGAGGGCTCGGTGAGCCGTGACCGGCTCCGATAGGGAGAGAAGAATGTCGTCCGCATAGAGACTGATAGTGTGGACGTCACCGCCGAACTTAATCCCGGTGATAAAAGGTTGCTTACGGACTCTTGAGAGCTAAAGGCTCCATATAGAGCACAAAGAGGAGAGGCGACAGGGGGCATCCCTGCCGCATACCCCTACTAATAGGGAAGCGGGAGGATGAGCAGCCATTTACGCGAACCGTCACCGTCGCCATGGGTAGCCGATAACAATTCAGGATCCGGGTCCTACATTTCTCCCCAAACCCCGCGGCCATCAGAACCATTTCCATGTAGGGCCAGTGCACCCTGTCAAAGGCATCAATGGCTAAGAGCATATATTCGCCCTGAGTGCGGGATGCCTTCTATATCAAGTGGAGGACGGGTTTAGTATTGTCGCTGGTTTGCCTCTGTGATATGAATCCAGCCTGGTCAGGCTCAACAAGATGAGCCATGTATGGTGCCAGCCAGGTTGCCAGAATACTAGTGTACAATTTAAGGTCAATATTTAAAAGTGAGATAGGCCGGTACGCTCCACAGGTCGTCGTATCATTCCCCGGCTTTGAGATAACAACAATCACTGCCTCTAGCATTTCCCCTGGGATATTGCCAGTGTGCTCAAATTTGTTGTAAAGGCTTGTTAATATAAGGGCTTATTGAGAACAGAAAGATTTATAAAAAGTGGCTGTGTAGCCATCGGGGCCAGGCGACTTACCCAGCTTGAAGGGGAGATTGCCAAAACGACCTCTTTTGTTTGTATGGGCCTGTCAAGGAGGGCAGCCTGGAAATAAGTAAGAACGGGCATCCCAGCCGCAGAGAGCTAGTCGGCACTGTGGTGAGCGTCTAAGCTGCCCCCGGGTATAACTCTGCATAAAAATCCCTAAACTTTTCCGCGATGGCTGCATCATACACGACAGTTCCGCCCCCAAGCTCGCGGATGCCCTGCACTCTGTGATATTGTCTTTTCTCCCTTAGTTTTCTAGCCAGGATGCGGCCACACTTATCCCCCCCAGTGTAAGAGGAATGGCGGAACCTGAGGGCTGCAAACTCAGCCCACTCTTGATCCAACGCTGCAAGTTGTTTCCACTCTGTACATAACTGCCGCCACGTGCTGTGAGCCCCAGTACGTTGGTGTAGCTGCTCAAGCTCTCGCACCTTCTGTGTGAGTTCTGCCCTTTTCTGGCTCCATTCCTGAATCTGAGCAGAGGAGACTGATGAATTCGCCCCTTAAGACCACTTTTAAAGCCATCCACTGGACTGCTAAAGAGGTGTCAGGGTTGGCGTTATGAGATAAGAAGTGAGATATTGCCTTCTGAATCTGTTCAACCACCGTGTGCTGATGTAAAAGTGTCGCGCAGACGCCACTGTCTCGAAGGGCGATAGGAACGCGGTAAACAGAAGGTGGCCAAGACCGGGGAGTGGTCTGACAATGACGCTGTCAGAATTTCAGCGTCAGTGGCAGAGGCTTGAAGGGATGTGGAGCAATGGAAGTAGTCGAGCCGTGCATATGTCTTGTGAGCTCCAGAAAAGAAGGAGTGTGCGGATGAAAGTGTTGCCGCATGTGAAACAGCCCTAGATCTTTCATGTGTGTTTGGTCTGAACCCGGGAGAACCCCAACCTGTGTCTTCCGTTGGCAGGAGCGATCCAAATCATTATCGAGTACTAGATTAAGGTCTCCCCCAAGCAGCAGTTGGCTGTCCGATGCAGACGTCACCTCACTCAGGGCAGTACGTAAGAACTTGATTTGCCCCTCGTTGGGAGCGTAGATGGAACCAACAACTAGAGTCATGCCCCCAGGGAGAATTGATATGTAAGGAGACGGCCTTTTATCTCTGCCTCCTTCTGGATCACTCTACCTGTGAATGAGCGAGAAACCAAAATGGCCACTCCCGTGGTCTTAGAAGTGCTGCGGGAGAACAGCTGCATGGGGAAATATTTGGATTTCAGCCTATGGTGATCTTTGGTGAGGAGATGTGTCTCCTGGAGGAGGCAGATATCTGCCTTGGAGTGTTCTAGGTAATTGAGCACTGCTCTTCGTTTGATCGGGTTGTTCAGACCCTTCACATTGAGGGTCAGGACCTTAAGTGTGTCACCTGTCATTTGCGGGGTAGGAAGGGACCCAGGGGCTATTCCCACCGTCCCATACTGTTATCGAAGGAAGGAAGGGCGATGTTGCAGCAGGCCCAAAGCGGGACGCCTTGGGTGAGGGCCGAGGGAAAGTGGACGAGGGACCCCTACCCTGAAAGGAAAACTCCAAAAACCCACAACCAAGTCCAGAAGCAGAACTGAAAACAAAAAAACAATTCCAAACTGGAAAACACAGTTCTGATTACAATGTTTGCCTTCCCCGGGTATCCGGGAAGTCATCATGGTGGGACTCAGAATGTAGTCAAGAATGGCGGTCTGGAACCACCTGCCATCCACCACGAATCAGCAAGCCGCCGACCAAAGGATGAAAGGAAGCCCTCATAGTACACAGTCATTCCACATCCGAACCAGGCCCTACCAGGGCGTCAGCGGCGGTGGTAAGAGCTTCTCGTTGTCCCTGATCAATGGCTCGCTTGTTCGGTCTCCGAAATCTGCGCCTTCTCCGGGGTTTCTGCCATCCTGATGGTGAAATCCCAGGCTCCGAGCCGTGTTCCCACTGTCCCTCCTCTTCCTGGGGCACCGCTAGATCCAGCAGCTAACAAGCCGCAGTAAGCAAGCGCATCTAATGTAACCTGGCCTTGAAGCGAAAGATAAGCCTAAACGGATGTCCCCATGAGTATTTATTGTTCTGTTGTCGGAGGTGCTCCGTGACCGGGCGGAACTGCCTTCTGCTTTGCAGCGTAATTAGAGCGAGGTCTTGGTATAGCACTGGAGAGTGCCCTTGGTACGAGATAGGGTGCATGGTGCATGCCTTAGCCAATATTGCCTCCTTTGTTTTGAAGTCTTGCAGGCAGACTAGAATGTCTGCTGGTGGAGCGTTGGGTGCACGAGGCGGGCCAACCCTATGTGCTCTGTGCAGAATAATGGGGGAGTCTGCCGGAGCACCCAGGATGTGTCTGAACAGGCCCTCTGTAAATTCGAAGAGATCCCTGGTCGCCTCCGATGCTTTCACCCCTCGGATCCTAATGTTATATCTTTGTGACCTGTTTTTCAGATCCTCCAGCTGAACCTGCATATCAAGATGCTGATCTTGTGGGCGTATCACTTCCTGCTGCAAAGTATTCAGTTCCGTTGTCGTCTCATCGCTCTTGCCCTCAAGAGTGGCCACCCGCTCACCCACGCTATCCACATCTCTTCGGATTTCTCGCATTTCAGTAGTCAGTTCCATTTTGACAGATTGTATGTCTGACCGGAGAGTATTGAAAAGCGACTCCATGAACGACTTTGTGATGGGGGCTTCTCCCGCCTCTGAACGGGTTTGCGTAGTCGCCATCGTGGCTGAGGGGTTCGGGCCCCTGGGGAGGAGGAGGTCTGTTTAAAAAGTTCTTTTAGTGACTTCTACTTCCGCGTCCTGGCTGCGGACAAAATCCTCAGGGTGCCAGCGCTATTTCAGGAGTGGGATATTGACTGCTCAAATCTCTCCTCTGCACAGTGTGCAGCCAGTAGCAGACTCAGTCTAGACCCAGGGGCAATCCTCCCTCTCCACAATCCCCAGGCAGGCTCAACATCCCTACTGTGCAGGCCCTCCGCCCCTCTTGTGGGACTCCCTCGATGTCAGGCGATGGCCAGGGAGCGGTCGGGCATTGCACCTTCCACCCACCGTTGAACTAGGGGGCCTCCAAGGGTGCTTGATCTTTGCCGGGCTCCCCGGATGACTCCTTGTAGGCCGCTGATAGACGCACCTCCAGCTCAAAACTCCCCGTCCTATACAGTCACCACAGGCGTGCTCCGCCTCTCCTGGGTCACCACCACGTCCTCGACCTCACCTAAGCTGCTGGGCCCCCAGCACCCACTCCGAGCTCCTCACCTCTCAGGACCAGGCCACGTAAGAAATCGGGGGACTCCACAGTCCTTGTGCCGCTCCCTGCCTGGCCCGCACTGCGTATCGTGGATGGTCCTTTCACTGGGCCACCGTTCGTGCCCCTGGTCTCACCACCATGGGCTCACTCGCTGGGCCCCTGTTCATGCCCTTGGTTCCTCCATGGGGGGCCACCGGCGCGGTCGCTCCTTCTGCGCCTAGGCCTGGGGTGACGGCCGGATCCTCCTCGGACCCACTGCTGGGGTCCAAACGCTGCTCCGGGGGGCCAACTGCCCCTGTGTCAATGGCCCTTTCACCGCCCCTCCTCCATTGTCCGGGGCTGCTGGGGCGCGTTCTTGTCCTCAAGTGCAGTGGGCCCCCCCGCGGGGCAGAGATAACGAGTCCAGCTCTGCTCGGGCCACCATACCAGCTGTGCGAGGCGCTGGGGCGCCCTCGCCAGCCTCAGGCAGCAATAGGGGGCTAAACCCGGGTCACCGGTCCCGGCATCTCAGCGGGCCTGCAGCACCTCGGTGCTCGCGTTGGAATCAGGTCCGCTCGCGGGCCGCTTGCCTCGGCAGACCTCTTCACGGTCTGCCGCTGTCTGTGGGGCCTGCTTCGGTTCCCCGCGGCCGGCCACCTCCGGCGCCAACAGGAGTCGATCTTCGGAGCCCCCGGAGCTGTCAGGGCCAGGGGGGCTCGAGGGCACACTCCGCCACAATTTCGGATGGCCGGCGGCTCACCAGGAAGCTATACGCCGCTGTAGATGGTGGACGACGGGCGGGAGCTCCCCAAGTTGCTCCCTACCTCGCCGCCATCTTGGCCACGCCCCGAAAATGGCATTTTTGAGACTTGTTTTTAATGTGGGGAGTATCACGACCAAGCACAACAGGAGTTATAGCACACCCGGTACACACTCAGTGTCACCAGGTGGGCCCGATGATGAAGCATGCCACCAACTAAGTTGGTAGGTGAGGGCTTCATAAAAAGAAAGAAGACTTTCCTTTCTTTATATTAACAACACACAGCTTTGAGTCTTATACCACGTTTTGACAGATTATGCTTTTGTTTCCCTGAGGGTACTCTACTCCAGAGAATAACTTAAAAAAGACATAACAGAGGATCCGAACAGTGAAGTAACTAAAACTATAAAGGAAAGAGGACGGCCTAGAGAGCCCGAGAAAGGAAAAGCAAGAAAACCCTGGAGTACTCGGGACAGAAAATACAATCTATTGTTTCATCTTGTAACAGGAGGTATGACACATTCTCAAAATAATACAATCAGTCTGAACAGATAGTCTATCTTTTTCTTGAAAAAACAGCCTCAAACCCACTGAAATTGTACTTTCTCTTATATCTTCACCTAAAATAAGCCACATTACCCTCTTCAGTGTCTCGACATTCTTCATGCCTGTGACCCACTCCACCTTGAAAATGGCATTAGCTAAGCCTTCGATGACTTCATCCAAATTTTCAACCACCTCCGCGCATTTCAATTCAAAGTTGTTAACAATGTCATCATGTAGCTTTGAGAGGCAATCCGTCACAGCATTTTGCCAGCCTGGAGCATATTGGACGTTACAATTGTACTCTTGCAATCTCACTGCCAAGCGGGCCCATCTCCCAGAACAGTTTTTCGTACCATTAGGCCCTAATAATTTAATCAAGGGTTTGTCATCAGTTCTTACAGTGAATGTTCTTCCTCACAAAAACATTCAAAAGTATTGGAAAGCACAAGCAGCCGCCAATGCCTCACGCTCCATGACTGAATACATTATTTCGGTGTCAGTCAAAGAACTGGAGGCAAACGCCACTGTTTTTTCCACCTGGCCAAGTGTTTGAGCCAAATCAGCACCAATACCCACTGCACTGTGAGTATAGGTCTTGGGCTATATCCTCCTTAATCTTTGTGCTTGCTGTTGTGCTAAATTCCATTCAAACTTCCTCCCCTCCCATAACAACTCCCTTTATGGTTCTATTTATGCTGCAAAATCTTTGACAAATTTCGAGTAGTACTAGACAAGCCCCATAAAGGATCTCAATTGATTCCTATCACACGGTGTCTGCACATTTACAATTGCACTCAATAGGTTCTGTTTGGGCTTAATTCAATCACTGACAATATGATAACCAAGAAAATCAACCTCTTGCTCCCCAAATTTTTTTTATTGCTTCCTCCAAGTCATTCCAGAATCTCCAATTATTTTCAATACTTTACCAAGTATTCTATTGTGTTCTACTTCATTGGAGCTAAAAACTAAAGTATCACCTTGAAAGAATACCGCATTGCTAACGCCACTCAGAATTGTTGTGAGAAGCAGCTGAAGAACACTGGCTGCTGAGCATAATCCAAGGGCAACCTATTGAACTGGAAGGTCCTTCTGACATTATGAAAGAAGTGAGATGTTTACTGTTCGGATGCAAACTGACCTTGTGATATGCACTCCGTAGATCGAGTTTTGAGAAAAACCTTCTCCCTAATAGCATCATAATAATCTAATTTATGTTAGGCAACAGAAGCTTTCTACTATTACACTCGCATTTACACTGTGCATGTCAACATAAAAACAAAGAGAGCCATCAGTTTTCTTCGTGATCACTACCAGAGCTAGCCACTCCGTAGGCTGCACTGGCTCTATAACCTCCTCATCCAATATTTGTTGAATTATCTCTCTGACTTGAGCTTGTTCTGCCATTGGTATTCTCCTTGCCACATGCTTCAGAGTAATGGTATTGCGCTTGAGCTAGATCTCAGGCAAGAAAACCTTTGCCTCCCCCAACTTCTTCTCAAATACCTTTGCATTGTCATTTAGGCTGCTCATTAGCTCACCTCCCCTTCTATTCACCTCCCTGCCAACTTCGGGGCCCATTAGGATGTCGGGCGGATCGCCACCCATTTCCCCCGCCATATTACTATGGCGGGGGGACCGCAGCGGACGGAAACACCGTCCGCCGCTTTTCCGCACTGGTCACCTTGCGGCCGGGGCGGAAAAGGTTTAAATGGTGGCGGTGTCTATCAGCCAGCCATATTACGATGGGCTTTGGGAGATGCCTTTCCCCTGCGGCAATGCCTCCACGGAAAGGCAGGCGGTCTTTACTTTGGGGCCCTCATGGTGAAGGCGAGGTGGGGGGTGCACATGGGGGGTACCTATGGTACCCCCCTGCATTTGCATACACAATGCGGCAGCCACCGCACGGTGCCTGCCAATTTGTGTATGCAAATGCATGCCATGCATTTTTAACATTGCGTCGGGCTCGCCGCAACTTTAAAAATGCGGGATGCGCCCGCCACTGTGGCAGGCGCATCCTAATTCCCCCCGCCCTTATGGCGGGCGGACCCAATCCCCGGGAGGATGGCGGGCGGGCAAAGTCCGCCCACCATCCTAATGACCCCCTTAATGTCTGTCCTGATGCACCCCAACACTCCAATATTCGACTCTTGGTAACCTTTCAACACAACATCAGATGGTATTAGCCCCCCCTTGCTACGTCACAACATATAGCCAGTTTGATAATATAGTATGGAGAGAACCAGTGTCAACCATCAAGCACACTATCTTTCCATCAATGTCAAAGTAAGGCTTGGGTCGTTTCTTTTCCTTTCTATTTCTTCCTACAGAACCTCTTCTTTGACTGTCAATACTCTATGTTCAATCTCTTCCTCCTCTACACAAGCTACTTTTTTTCCTCACTGGCTTTGCACAAATGCTGCATAATGCCCTTTCCTCACAAATTTGTGAGACTCTTTGGTCTGTGCAAAACAATCTTTTGAGTCTGACAAATTGAATTTCCTGTCACACCTGTGATATACATGCCTCAACTCTTCCAGAGATGTTGACCATCCCTCTAGTGTTTTTGTCTTAACTATAGGTTGATCAACCTGGCTGTGTTTTTGCCTTGACAATATTTACCAGCACTGTATCGTCTTGCATGAGTACCACTTCTGTTTCTTTTTCTTGCTAAATCATTTCCATTTCTTTCATATGTCTCTCTGATTCCTCAGCCACATTTGTTTTGCTGTTGCATTGAACTATCAGTTGGAATCTCACCATCTCGTCAATCATTTGCCCAAACTGACATTTAATAGACAGTGCCCTTAATCTGGACACAAATTGGTCGTTCGTTTCGCCAACTCTTTGTGGCTGGGTATAAAACGTGTCTCTGCGCATAACCACATTTTCCTGCTTTGTGAACCTTGGGGCATATTACCAAGCAATAGCGATAATTATCGCTATTGCTTGGTTAGAGACAAAAATTTACCGCTGAGCTGCGGCGATTTTTACCGCAAATAAACCTTGGTATTACCAAGGTTTAACATAAATGCGATAAAAATCGCCGCAAAGCATGAATATCGCTGAAAAGTCCGCGATATTCATGCATTACCGAGCTAATGCTCTTAGCCATGTTATCCACCTCCCATTGGATAACATGGCTAAGAACTGCTCAGGGCAGGTGTTAGCTTTTGGAGATATTCGCGCTTAGCGCGAATATCTCCAAAAGTTGGTAATAGGAGATAGCGATGTTAGCGACTGTTTTCAGTTGCTAACATCTTGGCACGCCCACTTTGCATGTCATTAGTGATAAATATCACTGACATGCAAAGTGGGGCCCAAGATGGTCGCTATCTCCTACTAGCTGTCGCTAACTGGTGTTAGCGACAGCTAGGTAATAGGGAGATAATTTTATCTCCGCTTTCTTGGCTTTTAAAGCCAAAAAAGCGGAGATAAACTCCCTTGATAATATGCCCCTTGTTCTTAACCTAATAATGGCATCTTTGAATACATTATCAGCCTCTTCTATGGCTTCTGGCAGATATTTAAACACATGCGGCCCCTCCTTGCTCAAAGTTCTAAGCAGCAAACCTAGTAACATCCAAAGCCACTAAATAGTTCTCAAAGCAGTTTATACAATCCTCCCATTCAATAGGTGGCTCGCCAGCAGACATTAAGAACGGTGGAGGAGCAACAGTTGCACTGCCTATATTCATAATTTTTTTTTTCTAATGAATTTACATAGTATAGAAGGGTTCCTCTACTTTGCAACAAACACATGTGCACCAAACTGTATAGCATGCAAATCGCTGAAAATGCACAGAAATATTGATCTTGCAGTTCACCTTAGCGTGCAAATCGATGATTAAATATAACTTGCTGCTTTGCACTAAACATGGAATGTGCCAAATCACATGCAAATTGCTGGAAATAGCTGAACACTTCTTTTTTTTTCTTAATTAGCACATGTACCCCAGAAACGGTCGCGTTGAATTGTTGAAAACCCACACCAATGATGCCATGCAAGCCCTAATACCGTCCAAATCGACTTATGGAAAATTCTGAACTGAACTGCACTCACAACAGCAAGGGATGTGTCAATTGTAGAAAAAAACTTGCACATCGGTGAATACATTCCTCGGTATTAATTAACCTGAAATGGATACTGCACCTGCAGTACCAGTCTTTCCCACTGGATGTCACCTAACAGCAAGGAACGCGTGGTGAAGCTTAAATATTCACCTCCGTGATGCCTGAAGTGAAAAGAAACTGTGATTTTTTTTTGTTTAACAAATTTTTATTGGTAATTTTTAAAGAGAAAATTATACATATGCCATACAGAGTGGTATAAAACACAAAAGAACATGGAGTCTAAAACATATGTATAACAGAGAGGTAAGTATAGAAAAGGAGAGAGAGAAGAGAGAAAAGACAGAAGGGGAAAAGAAAAAAGAAAAGGGCAGAAGAAAGTTGAAAAGAAGGGAGAAAAGGAAAAGTGAAAAGCCGTAGGTGTAAAACATATGTGGGATTAAAGGTGGAGCAATCGTATAGGGGAGTTGGAAGAAAGATATGTAGTAAAGGGGAGCCAGAGAAGATCAGATTTGATTTTTAGGGGAATAGAAGAGGAGGAAACAATAGCAATCCTATGTTCATCACAAATGAAATTCCACCATGTATGTACAGAAAGTTTGGAGTTATCCTTCCAACACAACAAAATAACTTTAAATGCGAGAGTAATAAACAGGTCCAACAGCCTAGGAGAAGAAGATACAATATCAACATCATCTGATAATGAACCTAGAAAAACATTCAATAGTGATAATGAGGCAGAACAGCGAAACATTGGCATGCAAATATTCCAAACATCGTTCCAAAATGACATAACTGGGAGGCATTCATATAACTGATGTTTAAGTGAACCTAACTCTTTTGAGCATGACCAACATAACGGAGAGGAACTAGGGGAGAACTTATTAATACTAACAGGGGTAATAACAACTCTATGATGAATGAAGAACAAAGATTGGGTAGTACGAGCAGAAATTGATACTTTAAACAGTTTGGACCATAAACGATCCCACAACGAGACAGGAAGGGAGATGGCACGATCATGTTCCCAAGCAGTCTCTACCATTGATTTAAGGCGCTCCGTAACATTTGATAACAAAATGGTAAAAACCAGAGCAGCCTTAGGCTGTTGAGTTGAAAATAAAGGGTACAGTTGAGTGGTGGGTGTGTAAATGGGAAAGGTATCAGGAAGTGAAAGAGAAGCTAAGTGTGATTGAATGGCAGATGTTATAATAGATTATTCATTAAGAGACGTAACAGGAAGGTGATACACATTTTGCAGTACATGGAAAGGAATAATAGCATTACCATCAAAGAACTGATGGACAAACAAAATATCCTTCTCTTTCCAATATTTAAAATAAAACGATTTGCCTCTGTATTTAAGGAATTTGTTATACCACACAACGGAGGATAAGAAGCGTTGGATAGGAGAGAGGTTAGAAGAGAATGTACTATAAAGCAGTGTTTGTGAGTATTTTAAAATAGGGAATTTAGTTAGAAAAGAGCAGTTTGTCATAAATACAATATGCTGGAATGAAAAACCTTTTAAAAGGGAACACTCTAAGAGAACCCATTTAGGCACTGGATTATCCACGAATTCATAAGCTAAGGAAAAGGACTGTTTAATCAAGA